>NC_084566.2:15956624-16019124 GCF_033978685.3 Nerophis lumbriciformis
AAAAAGTGGGACCCCAAAATTTTACTGTGGGACCCCATTTTTATGACTTGATGGGGTCCCTGGGACCCCATTTTGAAAATTCCTAGCGCCAACACTGATGGAGTATTGGTGCATGCAAAACAGCAGCAGGTTGGCTGTGGCCTGTGGTTCTAATACTAATCAAATATTATATAGGGGGCCATAGATAATTCATCCGCAGGCCGGATCTGGCCCACGGGCCTTGACTTTGACACTTAAGATATTGACCAATTTTTTTTGCGTCGCAATTCTGCATTATTTAGTCGCACAATACATCAATACATCAATACATTTTCAGCAGCTTAATATTCTTGATGTCCTTTGAAAATCAGCTAGCACCTGCAGTAAACATTTTTTTGTATTAAAAAAACTAAATCAACATAAACCGTTTGCATTTCGAAGGAAAATACCCAAAGTTTAAGTGAGGAGAAAAACAAAATATTTTAAAAAACTACCACATTTTTTTGGTCATTTTTACATTGCAAATCTGAGTTATTTAGTTAATGATTTATCCATACTTGAATATAAATGATCCTAGTACAATAATATTACAATAAACTGATGTACACATCAAACATAATGACACTCTTCATATTGTTAATATCTTATGAAGTATCATTTGTATTAAAACACAATTAGAATAGGGAAAACAAACATATTTTTCAATGGGTACTTATGTTCTACTTAACCGAGCAAAACATTTCCAAAAACAGTACAAGTATTTTAGAAGTAAATTGCATTTGCACATTTATTTTGTTGCAATTTTTGCATCATTGTATCATTCACTTGCACATAAATGTCCCCATACTTGGATACCAAGTCTCCCACATTTGCATGAAGTATGATAAAAATTGATTAAATACATTAAATAGAGAGGCAATATGTTGTAAATATGCGGTGCTTCAAAACATGTCAGCTTTTTGTTTTTATGTTAAAGGGAAAAAATTGCTAAAATTGGTTAATACGTGTTTTTTTTTTTTTTTTAAATAGGCATATATTACACTTTTAAACCAGTAGTATTTTTTTTTAATATAAAATAGTAAAATATTATTGTTTGCATTCCTGCATCATTTTGTTGCACAATAATTCCCCTACAGTGACACCAAGTCTCCTTCATATGCATACAATAAAAATAGATTAAATACATTAAAATGAGAGGCAATATTTTGTAAATATGCGGTGCTTCAAAACATGTCAGCTTTTTGTTTTTATGTTAAAGGGAAAAAATTGCTAAAATTGGGTAATTTGTGTTTTTTTCCCCAAAAATAAACCTATATTACACTTTGAACCTTGCAGAATTATTTTTATAAAATAATAAAACATTATTTTGCATCATTTGTTGCACAATAATTCCCCTACAATGACACCAGATCTCCTCCACATGCATGGCCCCTCCCCCTTTCTCTCCCCATAACATAACATCTCAAATGCATCTATTTGAACAGGAAAAAAGTTTAGCATCGCTCCACTCTGTTTTTTTTTCTTTCTTAGCCAACGGTTGCGTCAGATAGCTCCGCCGTCTTCCGGGCCCGCTCGCCATTAATGGTCCGTGGCATAACACCCATTAACACGTTTCTAATGTGACACAAAAATATGGTTAGTATTATCATTAAGGAAATGATGATGGAGCTGCAGAAGGAAAAAAAAAACCCATTAGCACGACTGTCAGCGCGCTTGTCATGCAAGGGGCTGGAGCGCGGCGCCGGACCCGAGGCGTCGCGGGAGCTGGCCGATATCTCCTCTTTTTTCACGGCGCGTGTCTGTCTTGTTGTCAGGGCTTGTCTGATCTGGAGACAGTGATTGATCCCCACTCTTCACCTCCATTGCATGTTTTTACTCAATTAATGCTGTTTTTTATTCTCACCTGTGTAGAAAATGAAGGATTGCAAACATTATGCAACGTTTATGACACCAATCGTCAGTTCAAATAATGCTCATTAAGAAAGTTAGTCATGTGTGTGTCAGTCTCCCCCCCGCCCCCCTATCCCTGCCTCCTCCCGGGCCTAATTGAAGAGGGTTGACCTCTTGACCCCCAGCTAAATTGAGTTGTAGTCCCCGTGGCGAGCGTCTCCTTCGCGGTCAGTCAGGGGCGGATTACACAGCCATTGTGCTCGCCACCGTATCGTCCGAGCTGCTTGTAACCAAGCGGATGAGTCACGCATATCCAGGAACACACACTCGGGGCGACACACACACACTGAGAAGCAGGGAATGTTTGTGTTTTGGAAGAACTGAGCTGATCACGAATTTGTCAGGTTGCTATTAATTCCTCCCTAAAAAGGAGCCATCCCGTCTGGGGGATTGTCACTCAAAGTATAATGACAGTCACTTCCTGTGTGTGGCCGCTGTGTTAATTAGTGGCCTTTAATGCCGCAACACTTGTTGTGGGATTATGTTTAATTTAAAAAATAAAAAAAATAAAAAAAAATTCTGAGCTTTTGACTATCAAAGGAGCAGCGCTGAAGCGGTCCCGCGTGTGTTTGGTATTGTTTTTTTTTTTCTCTCTGCAGTTTGTCGCCAGCTGAGTGATACACTGTACCTCGTCAAACATTAATTAACTGATAGCAGTGATGCTGTGGGATGACATGTTTGGTGCTTCAAGTCATTACCAGATAAGCTTTGGAACATGTTAATTAAAACTGCCCGGATGTATTTGTGTTAGCTGTCCTGACCTGAGCTGACAGAAAACTAGCATTTCACTTTTTGATTTAATGTGGGACATGTAGTGATGTAATGATGAAAACATGAAAAGAAAAACAATTAACCCACAAACCGACTTTCTTCTGGGTTTTTTTTGTGTCAAAAGTAGGGTTGTCCCGATACCAATATTTTGGTACCGGCACCAAAATGTATTTCGATACTTTTCGAAATAAAGGGCACCACAAAAATTAGCATAATTGGCTTTATTTCAACAAACAATTTTAGGGTACATTAAACATACATTTCTTATTGCAATTTTGTCCTTAAATAAAATAGTGAACATACTAGACAACTTTTCTTTTAGTAGTAAGTAAACAAACAAAGGCTCCTAATTAGTCTGCTGACATATGCAGTAACATATTGTGTCATTTATCATTCTATTATTTTGTCAAAATTATTAAGGACCAGTGGTCGAAAATGAATTATTAATCTACTTGTTCATTTACTGTTAATATCTGCTTACATGTTCTATCTACACTTCTGTTAAAATGTAATATTCACTTATTCTTCTGTTGTTTGAATGCTTTACATTATTTTTTTGTATGATACCACAAATTTGGGTATCGATCCGATACCAAGTAAATGGTAAATGGGTTATACTTGTATAGCGCTTTTCTACCTTCAATGTACTCAAAGCGCTTTGACACTATTTCCACATTCACCCATTCACACACTGATGGCCGGAGCTCCCATGCAAGGCCCTAACCACGCGACCCATCAGGAGCAAGGGTGAAGTGTCTTGCTCAAGGACACAACGGACGTGACGAGGTTGGTAGAAGGTGGGGATCAAACCAGGGGCCCTCAGGTTGCTGGCACGGCCTTTCTCCCAACCACGCCACACCGTCCCCAAGTAGTTACAGGATCATACAATGGTCATATTCAAAGTCCTCATGTGTCCAGGGACGCATTTCCTGAGTTTATAAACATAAAATGTATTTAAAAAAAACGAAACAAGATTTTGTGATGCTAAAATGTATTGATGTAATCATAAGAGTATCGACTAGATACGTTCTTATACTTGGTATCATTACAGTGGATGTCAGGTGTAGATCCACCAATGACGTTTGTTTGCATTGTGACGCCGGTGAGCTATTGTATCCTCCTACAGTGTGTAGTGAAGCATGTTTAGCTATTCCTCGTCCTGCAGGGATGATACTTGTAAGAAACTCACTTTATTTGTCGCCATGGAGGCGAGGATTAGTGATTTAGAAGTAGCTAAAACACTGCCGACTGCGACTGGACGTTAGCCGCTAGCTAGCTAGCCATGTATTAAAGCACCTCTTCCTGAGAGCGTTTTAGTGTTATAGCTTCACCTTTATCTTTCGTTTTTAGGCCAAAATGCGTCCGTTCTCCCTTTTCTGTCTACACACTGTGTCTGCTTGTAAGTACTCCGTGATTGTGCGCTGCCTAACATGCTCCTCTACTCGTAAAACCAGTAATGTCATGACGTGACAACAACGCAGAGTCATGGGCGTTAAAAGAAAGGGGGGGAACCGGTAGTTTTTAGAGGCGGTATATGATTCATTAGTATCGCGGCACTATACTAGTACCGGTATACCGTATAACCCTAGTCACAAGTTGAAGCCACCTATGAGTTATGTGAAGTGTAAGAGTTCTGCGATCGTTCGTGATTGTGTGGGCCGTGGAGGGTGTCTAAGAGTGCAGAGAGGACGACTGAGTGGCCTGTTTTGTTTCTGCAGTAAAGAGATCGACCACTTTCTCGTCATCCTTTCACGTTAAAGTGCTTTTTAGACAAGGAGCGCCTTGAGTTTTCATTTCAGAGTTTACAAAACTGCACTAGGTTTGTTGCTGGTCACTTTTATGATAAGGAGGATCGGCTTACTTGCTAAATATAGCGACACTAATGAACCCTTTGTATTGTCTGCTAGATCAGATGCCTTATGTGTTTATAGGCAAGGGAGACAAAGTAGAGTCTAGGGTTGTACAGTATACCGGTACTAGTATAGTATCGCAGTACTAATGAATCAACTTTTTGAAAAGTACCGGTTCCCGGGCATGACGGCGCGTCGTGACATTGCTGGTTTTACGAGCAGAGGAGCATGTTCGGCAGCGCACAATCACGGAGTATTTACAAGCAGACATGGTGTGTAAACAGAAAAGGGAGAATGGACGCATTTTGGCCTAAAAACTAACGATAAAGGTGAAGTTATAACACTGAAACGCCCTCAGGAAAAGGTGCTTTAAGACATGTCTAGCTAGCTAGCAGCGAGCATCCAACCGCAGTCGGCAGTGTTTTAGCTTCTTCTAAATCACTAATCCTCGCCTTCATGGCGACAAATAAAGTACGTTTCTTAAAAGTATCATCCCTGCATGATGAAGAATAGCTAAACATGCTTCACTACACACCGTAGGAGGATACAATAGCTCACCGGCGTCATAATGTAAACAAACACCATGGGTGGATCTACACCTGACATCCACTGTAATGATACCAAAAACAATAGTGTATCTAGTCGATACTTGTATGATTACATCGATATTTTTTATCGTCACAAAATCTTTTTTCCTTTTTAAAAAATTCATATTATGTTTATAAACTCAGGAAATGCGTCCCTGGACACATGAGGACTTTGTATAACCAATGTATGATCCTGTAACTACTTGGTATCGGATCGATACCTAAATTTGTGGTATCATCCAAAACTCATGTAAAGTATCAAACAACAGAAGAATAAGTGATTATTACATTTTGATAGAAGTGTAGATAGAACATGTTGAAAGAGAACAAAAGCAGATACTAACAGTAAATGAACAAGTAGATTAATAATCAATTTTTACAGCTTGTCCTTAATAATTTTGACATTATAATAGAATGATAAATGACCCAATACGTTACTGCATACATCAGCCGACAAACTAGGAACCTTTGTTTGCTTACTTACTACTAAAAGACACGTCTAGTATGTTCACTATTTTAATTAAGGACAAAATTGTTCTCCCATTGCAATAAGAAACATATGTTTAATGTACCCTAAGATTTTTTGTTAAAATAAAGCCAGTAATGAAATTTTTTGTGGTCACCTTTATTTAGAAAAGTATCGAAAGGTATCGAAATACATTTTGGTACCGTATCGGGACAACCCTTGTAGAGTCAAATGTATTTGTGGCGGTCCAAATTTATATAAATAAACACTCACTTGTATTGACTCAATTGAATCTGTCCATCATTGAAATCAACAGGAGAAAATGTAAAACAAACTATTTTCTGATAAATCGTTTGTAAAGCAAAAAATCCATATGAAGGATGCGCTGAGTTTATCCTAAAGTAGTTTTCCGGCATGTGAAATCCACGTTTTTAAACGTTAATTTTCGCGTCAAAATGATCCCTTTTTCAATGAAATATTGAAAAAAAATGATCTCAACAAAATGTGTTGAATGCTCGTCTCTTTGTGCTGATAGAAATAATCCTCTTTTTTACTTCAGTTTTCCTCTTTTTTCCCAAAGTGTGCTCACATGCCTGAGTTTCACGTGGACGTAGGCTTGCAGGTAAACCAATACCAGAAGAAGGCAGAGTAGTGTATTACGGTTTAAGTTAAAGTTATCCAGGATCTATTCTTTGTTTTCCATCTTAACCACGCCAAATATTGAAGATGTGCATCACTACGAAGCTGCATGAATGACTTATAGCAGCATAAAAACTTTCTATTGTTCTGCACCTTAAAGGACGCTGCTAAAATACTGTAACTTGACGACATTACGCACACTTTGTATATGTATATTGCACTTGTATTTTAAATTGCTTTTTAATTCTGTAATTTTAAACTTGTTATGTATTTTTATATTTGTTGTGTAATTTTAATTGTGGATGCTAAATGTGCTTTAAAAGGACTACAGATGGAAATTTGCATAGCGCTCCTCCTGGTGCAGCCATCTTTTTTAATGTAACTGCACATTGTCCTTAAAATAAAATAAACGGAAACGGAACTGCTCGAGAGCCAGATAGGTTTAGGGATACAAGATTATAGCTAATGTCTGAAAGTTTTTATTTTTTAAATTGAACAACAAACATATATCCACAATGTACATAAAAGTCAAAGCACTTTCAACACATTCAACAATGTTACACATCCATCAGGTTGAGGTAGAGTATTAAACATAATAATACACAATAATAATAAACAATATGATAAAATACAAAATTCAAAAAGACAAAAAAAGAACTCTGGCTTCCTCCCACCTCCAAAGACATGCACCTGGGGATAGGTTGATTGGCAACACTAAATTGGCCCTAGTGTGTGAATGTGAGTGTGATTGGTTGTCTGTCTATCTGTGTTGGCCTTGCGATGAGGTGGCGACTTGTCCAGGGTGTACCCCGCCTTCCGCCCGATTGTAGCTGAGATAGGCTCCAGCGCCCCCCGCGACCCCTAAGAGAATAAGCGGTAGAAAATCGATGGATGGAAAAAAGGGTTAATTTAAATCACTTTTCAATATAGATATCAAATTAAAGGCTTTTGTACTTTTAACCATTTCCCAAGATTTAACCATTAAGCCAATTACAAAATGTAGGTTTTACTTTCAGAAGTCGACATATATGTATAAAAAATGTTGCTTCCAGCATAATAATGTTGACAAACATTTCTACGTTACCATCATTTATAAATATGCCAAATTTGATCTCTTCTAATGTGGGTAGTTGTGTCTGAAAGTGACGTCATCCGGGATGTCAGCGAGATCCATCAAAGTTGTGAACTAATTCAGTTGTTATCCATACAGCTTTGTAGTGATGCTTGTATCACATCTTCAATGTTCAGCCAGGTTAAGACGAAAAAAATTAAAAAAAGATCCTGGATAACTTCCAAGTCCTTTGTCTTCTTCGTGTGTTTACCTGCTTGTGCGAGTCCACGTAAAACTACTCCCAGTTTAACTTGGACAATCAAATGCAGGGTTTTTTTTCCTGCCTCAAATTGAGGCAGATGTGGTACAATCCTGACCATGCGGCAGAATTTTAACGCACATTTTTTTTTTTCCCCCCAATTTACAGTAATATGCTATAAAGAACACTGTAAAATTGATTGTCATTTTCATTAATTTGATGGGTAGTTTGCTGTAAAATCATAAGTCAAGCAGATATTTAAGTATTTATTTTTAGTTTGACAAAAACATGTTTGAAAAGTATGATAATATACTATAATATTTGTTGCAATAATGATAATATTAAAGTTTAAAAGGCATGCAATTTCAAGCAGTACATATATTTTTTCCGTCAAAATGAAAAAAATCCATTACATTTAGTGAGAAAATAAGTACGTTATTGACACATATAATTTCCAGGTGTTTGCAGGCCAGATAAAATTATTTCGCGGGCCAGATCTGGCCTCGGGCCTTGAGTTTGAAACCTCTAGTCTAACCGCCTGCATAAGAGAATGATGGGCTCATAGTTTGTGTGGTGGGGCCACTTTTGCTTGAGACACTCATAGATGATTTTGAAGCAGCCTTCAAGCGCTCTGTGGACAAAAATGTCCACAAGTTGTCACCACCATGAATTATTACATTTTAACTGCCTGTTACGTGAATTTCTCTGCTCTGTTCCACCTGGACTCTTGACTTTCCTCCTCGCGAGATCGCTTATTAAAGAAGTGGCTGATTTTTCCTGCCATATCTGCAACGCTAAAAAACATGAACGTTACTCTGACACGGAGGAAACTTAAAAAAAAATAATAAACACGACATGCTTTTAATGCTTTCTTGGGGTAACTCCTTTTAGTTGACCTTGTACCAGTCAATGTGTACCGTCATGAAACTCTACCTGAATCTACGCAAACTTCTAATAAATTCTTCAATCAATCGGTCTATTATAATTACTCAGAAAAGGTTAGAAACGAAGCTAACACTACCAGCTGTGTTCACAGCACAGTCTGGAGTGTTCTGTAGGAGTCCAGTGATCCCTCCGTATCATGCTCCGTATGGCAGAAATCCACTTGTTACGGCGGTCAACGTTATGCACCAAGTAGCGGGAAACAACACGATTCAATCTGTTTCTTCTTCGGTAGTTGCTTCAGGTCTTTCTGGTGCACTGCTGTCGATATAGCGCCTCCATAGTAAAATACGCAGCTGCCGCAGAGAGACATCAATCGCTCAATCAACACAGCCCGAGCTTTACGCTGTGTTGAGCGATATCAATCGCTCTGGCACGCAATTTTGAATGCAGGAAAAATTATTGTTATTCTTTGATTAATACCAAAAAATTATAAAAAAAACAGGTTAACTTTTTTTTTTGTTGGGTTTTAAATGAAAAAGCAAATGTGGGAATTATACATAGACATGAATTGCCTGATGTAATCCCCCACCAGAACATAGAGAAACCAAACAAATGAGTTAATATGTCAGGAAAGCTTTTGTAATGCAGGGTTTGATCACGACGTGATGTGACGGGTATGATATGACGTAGCTTTTGTATGACTATCTTGGGTACTACGCCAGATGTACGGTGCCAAACTCTGCCATGATTAACTCAACTTTATAGACGAAATTTGCAGTCTTTCAGAAGTTGTCTTAATGACCAAACTTTTAATGGTTCCAGCAGGCGACAAATCATCCCCCACATTTTCACTTTTTCACAAGATAGCTTTTTTCTGCCTCAACTCCCTCATCTCACCAACAGGGATGGTAATCAAAAACAAAAAAGGGAAAAAGGAAAAAAAAACATTGCCACCGATCTCTGATAGAACCGCGGGGGATTTATTAGGACCCCCCATCCCTGGCCCATTTAAATGATGTCAAATGCCAAGGCGCTCAACGGCGCTGGAGAAACTCATTAAACTCTCAGGGCGTCAGTCACTGAGGCCCGCTCCAGCAGGACCGCAGTAGCTGATGCAGACTTGTGTGTTGGCTCTGAGGGACGTCCCTCCGCGGTGTCCAACTCGCTCGACTTCCATTATACTAATTAATTGCCATATCCTTGATTTGTTTGGCATATGCAACGCTCATGTTAGCAAATATTTCCAACAATATGAAAGATTATTCGCTTTTCATCAAAAGGTTATTTTAGACCAAAACTCCATGAGTGTCTCTTCTGGCTGGACAATAGGAACATTCTGGGTGGGAATTTAGTACTGTATTTTTCGGACTATAAGACGCACATAAAATCCTTTCATTTTCTTAAAACTCGACAGTGCGCCTTATAACGCGGTGCGCCTAATGTATGGAATAACTTTGGTTGTGCTTACCAACCTCAAAGCTATTTTATTTGGTACATAGTGTAATGATAAATGTGACCAGTAGATGGAAGTCACACATAAGAGATATGTGTAGACTGCAATATGACTCGAGTAAACAACACCAAAAGTGTAAATGTTCTATTGAAAATATAAAACATTACACACGGCGCTCAAAAATCTATCAACATGTTTTAGTACGACTTTGGTAAGCTATGAAGCTGCACCGCTTGATGGATTGTACTGTGCTTCAACATACGAGTATTATTATGGTGTGTGTATAAGGTAAGACATATTATCTGGCGATTTGTTTCACAATATCATGCAAAAGCAACTTTTCTTACCTCCTTGTACCTGCTGATCTGAATTTGGGATCTGCAAAAGTCCTGAAAATTTGCGCACGTCCGCCTTTGTAGTTTGTCACGACACCATAGTCAATAAGCGTCTTCTTTTTCTCTTTCTTCTTGTTACGGGACATTCATCCTCCACTGTTGCCATTTCTAATATAAAGTAGTGTAAAGTTCTTACTTATATCTGTCAGTAAACTCACCATGAAAGTGCTAAAACATACCGGTGTAGTGAGTTTGCATTATTCACCCAAGGAACTTTAGTTATTAGAGAGTTCCGGTCGGACGGTTTTTCATTGGACACATTTCCGGCGTTGTTGTTGCACTAGTGAGCCACAGATGAGGAGATGCTGCTCCGTTATTGATTTAAGTAAAGTCTGAATGTCATTAAAACAGTTAGCTCCATCTTTTGACACTTCTTCCACTCCCGTCCTTGCACGCTACACACCACGACAACAAAGATGACGGGAAGAAGACGCTGTCGAAGGCGAGCCATGTAAATAAGACCGCCCACAAAATGGTGCGTCCTGAAGCAACTGTCAGAAAGCAACTTGAAGATGATCTGTAAAACATAATCTATCTAACATTTTGACCAAAGAACCACCATTACATGTTATGTAGACCACAAGGAAGTGTTTTCCATTTAGAAAAAAAAACAACTTTAACAATAGACCTGACCTGACCCTATTTCATATCGTTAAACATGAGCACACACAAAAGTACCATATTTTTCGGACATTAAGGCGCACTTAAAATCCTTTCATTTTTGACAGTGCGCCTTATAACCTGGTGTGCCTAATGTACGGAATAATTCTGGTTGTGCTTATAACCGACCTCGAGGCAATTTTATTTGGTCCATTATGTAATGATATGTGTGAACAGTAGATGGCAGTCACACGTAAGAGATACGGGTGGATTGCAAGTTGAGGCCTGTTCGATAAATGATGCTGTCAAAGCAAGCCCAAAACTTTAATGTTTCATTTGAGAATATAGAACATTACAAACGGCGCTCCAAAATCTGTCAGAATGTTTCAGTACAACTTTGGTAAGCTACGAAGCCGCACCGATTGATGGATTGTCGGCGCATTACGGCTACCATTGTCAGATGTACTGTGCTTCAACATATGCGTATTATTATGGAAGGACCCCAAAATGGCACCTATTAGGAAACATATTATCTGGTGTTTCGTTTCGCAACATTATGCAAAACCAACTTTTCTTCTGTATTTGGGAGCTGCATAAGTCCCAAATGTTTGTGCACGTCTGCCATTGTAGTCCACGCTGTAGTCAATAGTCCTCTTGTTGGGGGACATTCATCCTCTGCTGTTGTCATTTCTTATATAAAGTGGTGTACAGTTCTAACTTATATCTGTCAGTAGACTCACTATTGAAGTGCTAAAAACTATCGGTACAACAAAGACGCTGTCTAAGTAAATCAGACCCGCCCACAAAAGGGTACGTCCTGAGGAGAAGGTCAGAAAGCGAATTGAAGTTGGTCCGCAAAACATAATGTATGCAACATTTCAACCAAATATTCACCATTACATGTTATGTAGACCACAAGGAAGTGTTTCAAATTTAGAAAAAAATCATAATATGACTCCTTTAATGTAACCTGACTCTCGCCAGATCCTTGTAGTTCGCTGAGCTCCACACAAGGATCTGGGACTTCTCAATAGTACGTTTGTAGATGTATTTCAGAAGGCGGCACTTGTCCGTTATCTTGAATGACATACTACTTCAACCACTCACATCGAAATCAACCCGTGACGCTGATGAGAGCGACGCTGGGAAATCCAAAACAGAACAGCCGACATATTGGATAACGACAGAGCGAAAAGTTAGAGAACTCTTACTGAAACGACGCAGCGATGTCAGTAGACGATCGATGTCATTTGTGCAAAGGAAATATGCAGAATCAATGTCAGCACACGACTCCTCGCTGCGTGCCGCCATTGTTGTTTGAATCAAACAGTCGCTTCGGCGCTACGTCACATCTATTAAATCCCGCCTGGCGATCCTGATTGGTTCATTATTTTTTGCTATCTTGAAGGAGTTTGCATTGCCCTCGATCCCAGATCCTTGTGTGGAGCTCAGCGAACTACAAGGATCTGGCGAGAGTCAGGTTATCTTTAATGTGCCTTATAATCTGAAGAGCCTTTTGTATGAATATAGACCTGAATAGACCCGCTCATTGGCACCGTATGTTCCGAAAATTGATAAAATTGGTAACATTAAGTATCGGTATCGATTGCCATGCAGGTACCATATCGGTTCAAATGTGAACGGTACACTCCTTCCCTCATTTTATTGTTTTTTTCTCATAATGTTGTCACTTTATCCTTGTAATTTAACCACTTTTTGTTGTTGTTGTAATATTGCAACTCAATGCTTGCAATACGATTTTTATACTTCTTCCCATTACCCTTTTGAGATACAGTACAAGCCAAAAGTTTGAACACACCTTCTCATTCAATGCGTTTTTTTAAATTTTCACGACTATTTACATTGTAGATTATCACTGAAGGCATCAAAACTATGAATGAACACGTGGAGTTATGTACTTAACAAAAAAATGTGAAATAAAGTTAAAAAGTTAAAGTACCAATGATTGTCACACACACACTAGGTGTGAGGAAATGATTCTCTGCAAACCGAAAACATGTTTTATATTCTAGTTTCTTCAAAATAGCCACCCTTTGCTTTGATTACTGCTTTGCACACTCTTGGCATTCTCTCGATGAGCTACCTACTCAGTGGCCTAGTGGTTAGAGTGTCCGCCCTGAGATCGGTAGGTTGTGAGTTCAAACCCCGGCCGAGTCATACCAAAGACTATAAAAAAAATGGGACCCATTACCTCCCTGCTTGGCACTCAGCATCAAGGGTTGGAATTGGGGGTTAAATCACCAAAATGATTCCCGGGCGCGGCAACCGCTGCTGCCCACTGCTCCCCTCACCTCCCAGGGGGTGATCAAGGGTGATGGGTCAAATGCAGAGAATAATCTCGCCACACCTAGTGTGTGTGTGACAATCATTGGTACTTTAACTTTAACTTTTAAGAGGTAGTCACCTGAAATGGTTTTCACTTCACAGGTGTCATAGTTTTGATGCCTTCAGTGACAATCTACAATGTAAATAGTCGTGAAAATAAAGAAAACGCATTGAAATTGGAAGGTGTGTCCAAACTTTTGACCTGTATTTTATGTATAATTTAATTTAATTTTTTTTTTTTTTTTGTGAAATAATAATATTGCCATTGAGCACAAGATTGTTCTCTGGAGATATGTATGTATATGATGTACTACATGTATGATATGGGACTGACTATGACACTCGATAAACAAAAACAACAATAAAACAATAACATTTTCAGGCCTCGAATTTTTACTTTTTAAGGTCAAGGCAAGTGTTGCCTTAAAGGACGGCTCATATTTTAGGGCACCAAGGCAAGTAAGAAGGTTACCAAGGCAAACATTATTTTCTTTCTTTTTATTCACTATTAATACAAACTTGTCACCTTTTTGTCATTTCATGATGCCTTTATCTCTATTTTTACATTTTGATAGAGGGAGATATTTTTGGAAATTATTTATTTAGTTTTCTAAGTTAGGTACATTTATATGTACATGTAGATGATGTATCAGGACAGATTCATTAAGCATTTGAGCAGAAATATGTCATATAGGAATTAACTATACACAATAAAACATTAACAAAATCCTGTGTAACATGAATGTTTTTAGAAGTAATACCTTTGTGACATGCAAAAAACATGTAATGTATAAAAACCTTGAGTTTACTTTTTGATATTAAAATAAAACACAAAGCAGTTTGGCGAATGAAGATGACGTCTAATATACAAGCTTTGTTCTTCTCTTGGTTCAGTACAACAGTTTGGCCAACAACAATAAAGAGGAGTGACACCTCTCAAATCGAATACACAATCTTCACAGCATGCGTTTAGTTCGATGAGATGACAAAATAATTGAGCTAGTAATGATGTTATTTGAACACTGATACAGTTTGCAGTTAAATAAAGGAGTGAACATCTCAGTCAACAAACTAAAGACTTTATAAACAAGTTGTGACAATGTTCACGACACATCGCCTGCTGCAAAACATCAAATAGTTTTCTCCTTTGCTGTATACTTTTAGTGTGGGGACAAGTGTCTCCAATATTCTCCACACCTGTCGCCATCTAAACACAGCAGTGTGCTCTTAAACGCACGCCGGGAAGCGAGGGGAAAATTACGTTAAACCAAGCACTTGGCTCCGTTTACTCCGAGGGGAAATCTCCGGAGCAAAGTCCATGTCCTTAGTCCGCCATGATTATCAAGCCAAACACTGCTAGTGCGCATGCGTCTGACTTTGTGTTGCCTAAAATGCATTAATAAATGAAGTTTTTTCGGTAATTTAAAAATTAGAAACATTACGAGTGAAATAGTCATAATGCTATGAGAATGTGTCGTAACGTGAGAAAAAAGTAATGTGTTTAAATGAAAAGTAGTAATATTCTATAAAATAAGTTGTAATGGATTGATAGGAAAGTCGCAGAGCGGCTCCAGGCCTATAGACACAACAACCCTTCACCCTGGACAATGGGCATATGTACCCCCCCAGTATTACTGACCATCTGGAAATGTATCGCAAATTATCATTATACCGTTTAGCGTTACGTCCCTCATCCATTAACAAGTAAAAACTCAAGGGCAGTCACGGCATGTTTTTGCCGCCGATGTTGGTCAATTTTTTAGGGCATTACGGCAAGTGACGAGGGCGGTCGCAGCTTTTGCCGCAGTTGCCGTGGTTAAATTCGAGCCCTGGATTTTTTTCTTCACGTAATAACATGTCGGTTTTTTATGATCGTAACACTCCTTCCTTGTGCTGGGCCTGACAGTC
Organism: Nerophis lumbriciformis; assembly: GCF_033978685.3. Classification (NCBI taxonomy): domain Eukaryota; kingdom Metazoa; phylum Chordata; class Actinopteri; order Syngnathiformes; family Syngnathidae; genus Nerophis; species Nerophis lumbriciformis. The sequence goes on from NC_084566.2 coordinate 15,971,764, forward strand.
AGAATGTATAAAAACAAAAAAACAGCTCGACACTTTAAGTTTCATTTTTCACCAATGTTTGACTCCTTGCTTGCCTCTAACTTGCGAAACCCGCCCCACGGGAAAAGCTTCCGCCACCAAAGGATCCAGCCTTAATTATGCAAAGTACAGGATATTTTGTGCGGTTTGAAAAGTGCGTCGGCAGTCAGTGCCCAAGTCCCCTAGTGGGAGGTCCTGTCACACTCCCCCCTTTCACCCTTTCTCTCCCCCCCCCCCCCCCCATGCCCGGGAAAATGAAAGGCTGGGAAAATACATAATGGAGAATGCAATCCGACTTCACGGGTGGAACGCAGAGGCGTAAGAAGCCCTCAGCGAGACCCTCATTTTACATGGAACAGGTGAGAGACTCTTTTGTTCTCTCCCCGCTGTTAAAATCCATTTCATTTCTCCTACTTGTCACGACACCCCTCGCCGTCTTCATAAAGGCGCAGACGTGAAAGGCTTCCCGCCGTTTTGCTAAACACGAGTCGCGTCTTCTGGAGGCAACGCCGCTGTTGTCGAAAAGTCCAAAGTGGCAAACTTGCCATGCCGCCTAATGAGGGCTGATCAAGCCGTCACTAGTTTGTCAGCCTCTGGCCTGAAGAGAAAACCGCTTCGCTCTAATACGGAATATCAAGTCTGCGTTTCTAAAATCCTTTTGCTCGCCGTCTAATTCAACCAAAGGAGTCATCAAGGTGTTTTTTTCCGGACGTGTCCATAATTCATCAGGCCTTACTGGGTCTAATATGTTATTTACGCATGTGGCTCTTTGCCTTGTTGCCAAAAAACATATGAAAGCCTTGCAAGGATTCCCAAACCAAGATTGAAAGTGCTTTTAACATCCCAAAAAAAGAAGGAACTCTTAATGTGCTGAACTTGTTTTTCCACTATTAACTGTATCTTCTCCCCCCCACCCCCCTCCACTCTGTCTTTCTGTTTCTGGCAGTAGAAGACAATGTGACAGCAGAGGAGCAGCAGCACAGTCCCGGGCAGACTGCCATTCCGAGCGGTAATGCTCCATTTCGTATTTCATCATTTTCGTCTGGAAAGTGGATCATGTGTCTCTGCGTGTGTGTGTGTGTGTGTGTGTGTGTGTGTGTGTGTGTGTGTGTGTGTGTGTGTGTGTGTGTGTGTGTGTGTGTGTGTGTGTGTTCACAGGGATAATGCGTTTCCTGTTTTTGAGGTTTTCATTGAGTAAACGTGAGAGGAATTTGAGTCTGTGTATACACATGCATTCAGGAGTAGTGTTGTCCCGACACAAATATTTTGGTACTTATTTCGATACTTTCCAGTACTTTTCGATACTTTTCTAAATAAAGGGGACCACAAAAAATTGCATTATTGGCTTTATTTTAACAAAAAATCTTAGGGTACATTAAACATATATTTCTTATTGCAAGTTTGTCCTTAAATAAAATAGTAAACAAACTAGACAACTTGTCTTTTATTAGTAAGTAAACAAACTAAGGCTCCTAGTTTAGTCTGCTGACATATGCAGTAACATATTGTGTCATTTATCATTCTATTATTTTGTCAAAATTATTAAGAACAAGTGGTAGAAAATTAATTATTAATCCACTTGTTCATTTACTGTTAATATCTGGTTATTTTCTGTTTCAACATGTTCTATCTACACTTCTGTTCAAATGTAATAATCATTTATTCTTCTGTTGTTTGGATGCTTTACATTAGTTTTGGATGTTACCACAAATTTGGGTATCAATCCGATACCAAGTAGTTACAGGATCATACAATGGTCATATTCAAAGTCCTCAAACCAATATTTCCTTTCTTGCTTCACCTTGCTTTAAATGTTCAACCTTAAATGAGGACCAGGTGAGACGGCATTAAAGTGTCTTACAAGTTTCTTACAAGTATCATCCCTGCAGGATGAGGAATAGCTAAACATGCTTCACTACACACCGTAGGAGGATACAATAGCTCACCGGCGTCACAATGTAAACAAATGCCATGGGTGGATCTACACCTGACATCCACTGTAATGATACCAAGTACAAGAGCGTATCTAGTCGATACTTCTATGATTCACTCTATATTTTTTGGCATCACAACATCTTCTTTCGTTTTTTTTTCATTTATACTATCTTTATAAACTCAGGAAATACGTCCCTGTACACGTGAGAACTTAAATTATGACCAATGTATGATCCAGTAACTCCTGGTATCGGATCAATACCTAAATTTGTGGTATGATTCAAAACTAATGTAAAGTATCAAACAAGAGAAGAATAAGTGATTATTACATTTTTACAGAAGTGTATATAGAACATGTTTAAACGGAAAATAAGCAGATACTAAATTAACAGGTAGATTAATCATCAATGTTTACAGCTTGTCCTTTATAATTTTGACAAAATAATAGAATGAAAAATGACACAATATGTCACTGCATACGTCAGCAGACAAATTAGGAGTCTTTGTTTGCTTACTTACTACTAAAAGACAAATTGTCTAGTATGTTCACTATTCTATTTAAGGACAAAATTGTTCTTCGATTGCAATAATAAACATATGTTTAATGTACCCGAAGATTTTTTGTTAAAATAAAGCCAATAATGCCCTTTTTTGTGGTGCCCTTTATTTAGAAAAGTTTCTAAATGCATTTTGGTACCAGTGCCAAAATATTGGTATCGAGACAACCCTAGTCGGGATGTAATGATAAACGCAGTAAAACTCCCAAGAGTCAGTGTTACCGTTTAAAATTAGAATGATTGAAAAACCGCGATTGATAACTGCACTTTGATAAACTCACAAACTGACTGGGGCTAGCTTGCTGGCTTAAATGCTAACATGAAAACAGGGGACATTAACATCTTTCCCCATTAAGAAACGACATTCCCCAATCTAAACGTACAGAAACACATTGCTGTCTGAGTAACTAAGCCATTTGTCTACATTGAACCTAAAAGAGCAGAGTGGTCGTTCCACAGTATACTCCGAAGAATATGAGACAGTGGTGTTCTGCGGTGCCTTCAATGAGTGCTGAAAACAGTAGGAAGCCATATTGCCCGTCAGAAATAATAAATTATAATAGTAGATTTGATTTGTTATGCACTTTTCATTGAAATAAATATTTTAGCCAATGAAACAGTTCAAATACTAAGACTAAAACATTATCAGTGAAGCATAAGAAACACAAAGCATGCTAAATAGTGGGTTTTTTTAACAGTGTATGTATTTTAGTTATTTAAAAAAAACCTTGTCAAATAATTGTATCAATACTTGTTTAACAATACCACGATAACAATGATCGCTGTGATCATTTTGGTTACGATAACCATGATATGACATTTTCACATCGTTACATCCCCAGACAGCTGTAGTCAATACAACTTGACAACGTGACTAATTGGATCCCCCACAGACTACCCACAGTAGCCCAAGTTTGTCGACGCAGTATTAACAGCGCCTCTGCTGGTCACAGCCAAGTAGTACACTCAATTTTGCCTAAATTGGATGAATATAGAACTTATCCACTGGTGTCAAACTCAAGACCCGGGGGCCAAATGCTTAATCTTTTCATACTAGATATATTTATTTCCCTTTTGACATAAAAAAACATGTACTGCATGCAATTGCATATCTTTTAAAATTCTATATTATCAAAATCCAAATATTATATTATCATGTATTCCAAACATTTTTTTTGTTAAAATAAATAAATGTACTTAAATATATGCTTGACTTATGATTTCAAAACAAATTATCAATCAAAAGGTAGACCGTAACATTGACAATAGATTTTTCGGTTAAATTCCGCCGACTTAGTTTTTTTTTTTACCGTAAAATCACCTTTGGTACTGTTTTTTTCCTAATACAGTAAGACACTAAAATATTTAAAAAAATTTACTGTTAAAAAAAAAAACCTGGCAGCTTTGTTGCTTGAATTTTACCGCTAAAAACAGTGGTATTGTTTCTCCATTCCATTCCATTTATTCAATTTTTTTATATGCTGTAAAAAAGCACTGCTTTTACTGTAAAATTCTGGTGACTGAGCTGCCAGTTTTGAAAGTACAATTTAAAGATTAAAAAAAATATAAATATTGTTATATCTATATTCATATAGTACTCATTGTTAAAAGCGGCCTTCAGAGGGCAAACCTAACTGCGATGTGGCCCTCAATGAAAACGAGTTTGACACTGCGGAACTAATCAATTCCACTCATTTTCTAATGATTCATTCTTTATTATGACCATTTCTACTAGACAATGCATTGTTGTAAACGACCATCATGTAGCACCTGTGAAATCTTCTAGATTCTTCCTATGCAATAAATGTCATTAAAGTAGGAGATTTGTTCTGATAACCTACAAAATAGTCAGTGTCGTTTCTGATGTTTGATTTTTTGCAGCCAACCTCGTGGTGCTGCTTTCTTGACCGCAGGGAAAAAAAGAAAGACAATGTTTTGTCTGCCTGCTGCGTTAATTTGTATTGATATATCAAAGGGTAGTTATGCGGAAAGAAACATTTTCTGGTCCACTTTATAGAAACAAGGACTGGGCCTAAGGAGGCAGGCTCGCCGTTCTCCTGTGCCTGATTACAAGGACCCCCTATCCCTCAACCGCCAATGCCGCCACCTCCAAAGCAAGTGGGAGGGAGGCAGGCCACCGCGTGATCGATGTCTGCCTGCAGAGAAATCGGGAGGGCGCACAAATTAATTTCTCGCTTTCCTCATTTGACTTTTGATTTGCTTCTCTCTAACTTACCGCTCGTTTTCTTTCTCTCGCTCTCTTGCGGTGCAGCTTCACCGACGGTCAATGCAAAAATAGCATGTTTGTCGCTAATGTGATAGCCTATTATACTCTGTAGATGCTGTGGTCTCTTCTAGTTGGAACCTCTGACAAGCCTAATAAGCCTTGGATAAACTACCTACTTCTTAAGAGATCACTCCTCCCGCAAGTTATTAACTTTTATAAAACAGATGAAAAGATCGATACAAAATAACAACGTCAACTTGTCATATAGTCCATATGACCCTTCCTCCAGCCAGTTGTTAATAATAACCACATAGTAGGGTTGTCCCGATACCAATATTTTGGTACCGCTACCAAAATGTATTTAGATACTTTTCGATACTTTTCTAAATAAAGGGAACCACAACAAATTGAATTATTGGCTTTATTTTAACAAAAAATCTTAGGGTACATTAAACTTGTTTTTTATTGCAATCATAGAACAAATTTTGCCTTAAATACATTTGTGAACATACTAGACAACTTGTCTTTTAGTAGTAAGTAAACAAACAAAGATTCCTAATTAGTCTGCTGACGTATGCAGTAACATATTGTGTCATTTATCATTCTATTATTTTGTCAAAATTATGAAGGACAAGCGGTAACAATGAATTATTAATCTACTTGTTCATTTACTGTTAATACCTGATTATTTTCTGTTTCAACATGTTCTATCTACACTTCTGTTTAAATGTAATAATCACTTATTCTTCTGTTGTTTGATACTTTACATTAGTTTTGGATGATACCATAAATTTAGGTGTCCATCCGATACCAAGTAGTTACAGGATCATACATTGGTCATATTCAAAGTCCTCATGTGTCCAGGGACGTATTTCCTGAGTTTAAAAACATAAAATGAATTTTTAAAAAAGGAAAGCAGATTTTGTGACAATAAAACTTTAGCGGTGACGCTGGTGAGCTATTGTATCCTCCTACGGTGTGTAGTGAAACATATTTAGCTATTCCTCGTCCTGCAGGGATGATACTTGGGAGAAACGTACTTTATTTGTCGCCATGGAGGCGAGGATTAGTGATTTAAAAGTACCTAAAACACTGCAGACTGCGGATGGATGTTAGCCGCTAGCTAACTAGCCATGTCCTAAAGCACCTCTTCCTGAGGGTGTTTTAGTGTTATAACATCACCTTTATCGTTAGTTTTGCGTCTGTTCTCCCTCTTCTGTCTACACACCATGTCTGCTTGTAAGTACTCCGTGGTTGTGCGCTGCCGAACATGCTCTTCTGCTGGTAAAACCAGCAATGATGCGCCGTCGTGCCCGTTGAAAAAAATATAAGAAAAAAAATGGAGAACTGGTACTTTGTGTAGTACCGTTTTTGATTCATTAGTACCCCGATAATATACTAGTATCGGTATACCGTACAACCCTACCACATAGTACACATGGATATAAAGACTAAACATAATTCACAAAGTCAAAATCCACTGTTTCGTTGCTCTTGCATGAGTTATTAATGCCACCTTGTACGTTAGAAAGCAAAGAAATAGACTCGAAAAAATAGTTCAAAATAGTCCAAGCCCACGCTACACAAAAAAAAGAGGTGCCAAACTATCATATGATCAATGGGATCAGTAATTAAGGAGAACCGTCACCGTGCATAACCTACATGAGTAGAAAGACTGGATATTATTCGCAAAGTCAAAAGCCGCTGTTTCTTTGCTCATGCCTGAACACATTCATGCAAATTTTTTCATGCATATTTTTTTCAATGCAATCGATCCTCTCCCCAGTTGTTAATGCCACTTTGTATGTTAGTAAGCGTAGAAATACAAAGGCTCAAAGAAACTTCCAAAACAGTCCACGGTGCTTATTAGGAGCACACATAAAACATAGGTGTGTCATACAATTATTTGCGATCACTCCGCCTACCAGTTATTAATGATTATCGCCACCGTGCATAATACACATTAATAGCAATACGAGACGTAATTCACAAAGTCAAAATAGGGTTTGCTGATGCATGAGCACATGAATGCACAATATACACATCCAACAATATATCTGATGTGATCCCTCCACCCAATGATAATTAATGATAACTGCCATTGTGCATAATATGTATGAATAGAAATACTAGACATAAGCTCACGCTTAGACACATGCATGCACTTTATACATATCCTTCATTGCTATAGCTCCTCTCACCAGATATTTATGCCACTTGTATGTTGGAAAGTATTGGAAGACTCGAGAAAAAAAAAAAAAAAAAAAAAAGATACATTCAGGGGTTAGTGCATGTGCCTCACAATACGAAGGTCCTGAGTTCAATCCCGGGCTCGGGATCTTTCTGTGTGGAGTTTGCATGTTCTCCCCTTGACTGCGTGGGTTCCCTTCAGGTACTCCGGCTTCCTCCAAAGACATGCACCTGGGGATAGGTTGATTGACAACACTGAATTGGCCCTAGTGTGTGAATGTGAGTGTGAATGTTGTCTGTCTATCCGTGTTGGCCCTGCTGTGATGAGGTGGCGACTTGTCCAGGGTGTACCCAGCCTTCCGCCCGAATGCAGCTGAGATAGGCTCCAGCACCCCCCGCGACCCCGAACGGAACAAGCGGTAGACAATGGATGGAAATGGATGGACATTCGCTCATTCAGGAGCACACACAAAACATAGATGTGTCATATAGATAATGCGATCACTCAGCCCACCAGTTATTTATAATAATTGTCACCGTGTACAATATGCATGAATAGAAATACTAGACACAATTCACAAAGTCCAAAGTCATTGTTTTCTCATGCCTAAACACATGCATGCACTATATGTACATAGGTGTGTCTTATAATTGATGCGATCACTCCGTCCACCAGTTAATTATGATAGTTGTCACCATGTATAATATGCATGAATAGAAATATTAAACACAATTCACAAAGTAAAAAGTCACTTTTTTGTTTTGTATTCTCAATGCCTAAACACATGTATGCACTATATGTACACATTCAACGTAGGTGTGTCTTATAGTTGATGCGATCACTCCGCCCACCAGTTATTTATGATAATTGTCACTGTGTATAATATGCATGAATATAAATACTTTACATACTTCATTTAGTCGAAATTCATTGTATTCTCATGCCTAAACACATGCATGCACTATATGTACACATCCAACGTAGGTGTGTCTTATAATTGATGCGATCACTGCGCCCACCAGTTATCAATGATAAACTTCTCCTTGCATAATAGAAATAAATACAACTACTTTTCACATAATCCACAAGTTTAAAGCCGACGGTACGCTCTTTCACGCTTGAGCATGTGTGCAACATGTGTTGTAATTAGTGTGATCGCTCTTCCCGCCAGTTATCAATGACAACCACCAACTAATACAAATAAACAAAGACTCCAAAAAAAAAAAAAAACTCAAGTCAGGATCGTTGCAGTAATACAGTGTTGTATAATGAAGTGATGGCTCACGTATGCTGGGGAGAAACGGGGGAAGACTGCGTCCAAGTCCGCCACGCTTGAAATGGCCCAGTGTGAGTTCACCCTCCATGTGGTCTACAGGCCCGAGCTTCCTGTTTCTCATTCATGTTTGATAGGAAGCCGAGGCAAACGCTAACAAAAGAGGCCCTCTCCCAAAGACAGACACAGTCAGAGCGTGTTATATATGTTGTAGACTGCCAGAACACTGAGATATGTGAGATTTAATGAGGCGGCGTGCTTTTTGTTACCCCGAGTGTGGCGTGCGAGGCTTAAGATGTGCAGCTTGGCTTTAGCACGCTGCCTGTGTGTAATTAGAACCACATGCTCGCCACTTTTTCCTCCCTCTTATGTGTACCGTACGTCTCGGCTGGCTAAGTCACATTTTGGCAGGGCCGGCGGCGAGAAACGACGTCTTTTTGTGGAGGTGGTTGCTGCCCTCGGATCAATGTACGGCAGGGAAAGGACTCTCTCGCTCGTCTTCTGAAAAATCCCAGTCTCTATTATTCATTTCCTGTTTGATGTTGCACTGCACTAATGGCATGGCAAGGCGCTCCCTGTACGAGCCAGGCAGACAGGCTGAGAGAGAGAACGAAAGGCAGCGTTCAAATGTTGTTTCTCATTCAACTGCTTTGATTTCCGCTCTTCTTTTGCGGCACATTTTTTTGTAGCGAGGAGTAGACAGTGTGCCTACTCCTCTGTTGTTCTACTGTATTCTTACTCTTCTTACGACTCATCCTATTTGCATGTTCACACATGCACTGCATGCTTTTAATGCATTGTAATACTCATTGTACACAACATTAGGCACACCTGCCCAATATAATGAGATCCATTAAAAAAACCATCTGCCTTTACAAAGGTAACAATACTCAGTTTTGACACAGTCAGATGGACATTCATTTAATAATGTTTTTTTATAGCCTTAATTCCTAATTGACACAAATATTGTAATACCTGAGAAAATTACCTGATTAGCAGGGAATAATAAAATGTGCACACTTTCCATATGAAAATTATGAAGTTTTTGTCAATTACCCGAAATAAAGTTGAATGTACAGTAGGATATAATACAGTTTATTCCTCATATAACTATTAGATTCCATTTTTTTTTAACATTAGGCAGTTAAAAACTCATTTGTTTACGCTTCTGTTCCAGTAATATTAAATTATCTTTTTTATTATTTTATACAGTACAGGCCAAAAGTTTGGACAGACCTTCTCATTTCAATGTGTTTTCTTTATTTTCATGACTATTTAGATTGTCACTGAAGGCATCACAACTATGAATGAACACATGTGGAGTTATGTACTTAACAAAAAAAGGTGAAATAACTAAAAACATGTTTTATATTCTAGTTTCTTCAAAATAGTCACCCTTTGCTCTGGTTACTGCTTTGCACACTCTTGGTATTCTCTTGATGAGCTTGAAATGGTTTTCACTTCACAGGTGTCATTGTTTTGATGCCTTCAGTGACAATCTACAATGTAAATACTCATGAAAATAAAGAAAAGGCATTGAAATGAGAAGGTGTGTCCAAACTTTTGGCCTGTACTGTATGTGCACGACCATCCACGTCCACCATCGTGAAAGTCAGGCTCCTCACTACGAAATTAATGTTAAATCAGCGTTTTGCTGCTTCCCTCTCACACAGCTAGAAGTGCAGCCCAGAAGAATAGAATAAAGAAATATGGCTAACACTGGCATAGAAGTTGAAACACAACATTTAGAAGGAGCAGCGAATTAAGTGACAGACTTTAGTCCAGGGGTGCCCATTACGGTCGATCATGGAGGGTGTGTCAGTCGATCGCCAGCCAGGAATTAAAAAAATACACCTAAAAATTAGCGATCATAAATCTTCACCAAGACATCACTTTCACTTGATTGACATTCACGGCACCCGAGGGTCTTGTGAGATGACGCTGGCTGCTGAGAGCTCATTATTAAGAAAAAATGACCGACTGGAAGGCGAGAAACACTTTTTATTTCAACAGACTCTCGCGCCGTACCTGCTGTCAAAACTCTAAAGACTAACTGCACAGCTCCTGTCTTCACAATACTAGCGCTGCGTCATCCTGCCTGCGCTACCAAAATAAGAGTCTCAGAAAGCTGGTGTGCACAAGCTAGTAAGCTACGGAGTTTGCTGCCAATGTATTTCTTGTATAGTGTATAAAAGGGAGTATGGAAGCTGGACAAATAAGATGCCAAAAACCAACCACTTTCATGTGGTATTGGACAGAAAGGAGGATTTTTTTTCTCCTCCATTTGAAAATGTGGATGTTATCAGCACTACTGTCTGATTCCAATCAATGCAAGTCATCATAATCAGGTATTACACCAACTTATATTATTGTCTTCATGAAAGAAAGGAATCTATATGTGTTAAACATGCTTGTATTATTATTAAACACCTTTAACTTGTTAACAAAAATGTCTCTTTCATAAATAAATAAATATAAATTATTTATCTGAATGAGGTAGATCCCCTAGCCTGCAGAAAAAGTGTGGGCACCCCTGCTTTAGTCTCTCTGACGTGCAGTAATCCTGCCCTAAATGCGGTCTCGCAGGCAGGCACAGAATGTTTTTGTTTATTGGTACCTACTGGGAGACTAAACACACCTAATTCAATAGGGAAAAAAAGTAATTTTATGTCTAAATATTTTCGAATCCGACTTTTTGTTTACATGTTTGCTCTGATTCAACTCATCAGATGTAACATGTACTAAAAAATTCCGAAAAACTGCAGACACGTTGTCAAAATCATTTTTGAGTTGGTGGATAAGAACATTTTTTTCCTGAAATAATCATGGAACATGTTTTATTTGTTGGTACACATTATTTTACAGTACTTCAAATTCAAAGTGCATTTTAATGTTATTTCATTAATTATAAGGTACAGAGTTGGAGTTGAAAAAAACTCCACATTCTGGGTCACCACTTGTTTGCCAAAGCACTGGTGAAAAGCACGGACGCATACAAGTAATTAAAGAATACAAATAATAATTTAGGATTTGAAAGTGTTGTTTAGTAAATGTTAACTTGAAAAAAAGTTTGATCATATTCAGTACACTACAGATGTTTGTTTACTGCAGAACAAAGTTTGTGATGACAAGCAAAACAACAAAAGAACTGTGAGAGGACAAAAAGCTATCTTTACCCCCCAAAATGTACCAAAAAAGAAACCGAGGTTCGGACCGTAGCGTGGGTTACCTGTAGCGTTACACCTCGAGTAAACACAATTATAGATATGAACAAAATGACAGTTGTCAGCTGTTGGCATATATTACCTCCATCAAACATGGCAGAAATGTCCGTTATAAGATACTGCAATAATAAAGAGTAGGGCTGCAACAGTACTTGTTATAATTCTGCGACTATTTGTCAGGTAATGGCTGTATTGTCTGACGTATTAATGATTCCAACACCACTTGGAGTTGACTAAATAAAATGTAAAAAACATAGTCAGACAGATGGTTGAAAGAGTCGACTTTCTCGTGGCTGTTGTCATTCTGAGTCTTTCCGACTTTAATACAAAATTTGATATTAATCGAGATCGATTGATTTGAAAACATTAATCGTGATCATTTTTTTGCCATATCACCCAGCTTTTTCCAAAAATCACAACCCTCCTCCAATGAATACCTTTTCAAAAGTGTATATGTTAAATTGTTAAATATTCTCACAAAATCCATCATACTTTATTATCAGTCTTTTTTTTTTAATGTGAGTAATATACTATTTTTCGCACTATAAGGCGCACTTAAAATCCTTTAATTTTCTCAAAACTCGACAGTACGCCTTATAATCTGGTGCGCCTAATGCACGGAATAATTTTGGTTGTACTTACCAACCTCAAAGCTATTTTATTTGGTACATGGTGAAATGATAAGTGTGACTACTAGATGGCAGTCACATACGTGTATACTGCAATATGATGGCAGTCACACATAAGAGATACGAGTAGAATGCAATATGACTCAAGCAAACAACACCAAGATCTTATATGTTCCATTGAAATTATATAGAACATTACACGCGGCGCTCAAAAATCTATCAAAATGTTTTAGTATGGCTTTGGTAAGCTATGAAGCCGCTTCGCTTGTTGCAAAAGCAACTTTTCTTACCTTTTGGTACCTGCTGATGTGTATTTGGGATCTGCATAAGTCCTGAAAATTTGCACGCGTCCGCCTTTGTAGTTCGTGCCGACAACGTAGTCGAAAAGCTTCTTCTTTTTCTCTATCTTTTTGTTATGGGACATTCATCCTCCGCTGTTGCCATTTCTAATATAAAGTAGTGTAAAGTTCTTACTTATATCTGTCAGTAAACTCGCCATGAAAGCGCTAAAACATACCGGTGTAGTGAGTTACGTTATTCACCCAAGGAACTTTAGTTATTAGAGAGTTCCAGTCAGACGGTTTTTCACGGGACACATTTCCGACGTTGTTGTTGCACTAGTGAGCCACGGATGACAAGATGCTGCTTCGTTGTTGATTGAAGTAAAGTCTGAATGTCATTAAAACAATTAGCTGCATCTTTTGACACTTCTCCCACACTCCCGTCCTTGCACGCTACACTGCTACAAGAAAGATGACGGGGAGAAGACGCCACGTAAATAAGACCGCCCACAAAACACCACATCCTGAAGCGACTGTCAGAAAGCGGCTTGAAGATGATCTGTAAAACATAATTTATGCAACATTTTGACCAAAGAACCACCATCACTTGTTATGTGGACCACAAGGAAGTGTTTTACATTTAGAAAATAATTAAAATTATATGACACTCTATAATCCGGTGAGCCCTATATATGAAAAAAGATCGAAAATAGACCATTGACAGTGCGCCTTATAATCCAGTGTGCCCTATAGTGCAAAAAATACGGTTGTTAAATATTCTCACACAATCTACCATACATTATTATCAGTCTTTTTGTTTAGTTTGGTTCTTTGTTTATTATCTATTACAAGTTTAATGTTCATCTGGCAACACAGTCTTTTTTTTTTTCAATGTGAGTAATATATACTGGTGCTACCGTTAGAAAAGTGCACTTTCAATGTTTTGTGAAGAAACAATAAAGGTCGTTAGAAAAATCCTTGTTTATTTCAACTATTTTCCCTAAAAAGCTAGAAAGTGTGCTTTATTCGATTACCTGAATAATTGAACAAATTAATTGATGACTCGATTACCAAAATAATCAATAGCTGCAGTTGTAGTGCGTCTATTATTTTGCTTAGATGAGAGTCAAAATGTTAGAATTATGTCTCTCCTCTATGATGATTACACACCATTGCAAACCACAGTGATAAACATTAATACCCAAGTATTATCTTTGTCAAGGCAGGGTTTTTGATCAATACACAAAAGATACGTGCTGTATAGCGTTAGAAAGTGTGAATTATATGCATGCAAATATATAAGGGCTGCTTTACTCAAGTTTTCGATATTTAAATAATGAGGTTCAGGCAAGCGTGTGAAGGTTATTCAATCTTAATGTTCTCCTATTTCTGACAGCCACCCCCCCTCACTCTGATAAAGGAGCGCGTTCACCTTTGATCAGGCCTGCCGACATGTGTCGACAGAAGCTACTCGCTGGTTAAAATAAATTCTTAATTTGAACTTGGGGGTGGGGGGTGGGCGTACGGGGAGGGTGGGGGGGGCATCACAGGATCATGATCTCTGGGAAGTGATTGGGAAATAAGGAGGCGCTTGAGCGGGTAATTATGTTTTCCAACGTGTGCACAAAGGCCTGAAAGACCTTATTGAGCTTTGCTTTTGTGAACGGGCAAGTTGCGACTTATGTGAGTTGATTTACGTTGTGTTTCTGTGTCGCTCCGTCTGTTAGCCTGTTAGCCATTAGCTGCTATCGACTGTCACGTGTAATTGATGGGCTTTGGGGAGAAATAGCAATCGATTCAAATATTATTGCTACTTTTTTTTGGAATGTTCTGTAATTTTTATGCGAACTGAGCAGCATAATGCAGCTAGCATTGTATGGATGTAGCTCAAACTAGTTGAGACGCAAACAACAGTGCCTCTGCTGGATGCAGCTAAGTAGTGCACCTTCGTCAAATTGAAAAACACGACCCATCAACGATCAATGCACATAAGCATTGATTATCAATTAATTGACTACCGTATTTTTCGGATTATAAGGCGCACTTAAAATCCTTTAATTTTCTCAAAAATCAACAGTGCATCTTATAACCCGGTGCGCCTAATGTACGAAATAATTTTGCTTGTGCTTACCGACCTCAAAGCTATTTTATTTGGTACATGGTGAAATGATAAGTGTGACCAGTAGATGGGAGTCACACATAAGAGATACGTGTAGACTGCAATATGACTGAAGTAAACAACACCAACATTTTATATGTTCCATTTAAAATATAGAACATTACACACGGTGCTCAAAAATCTATCAAAATGTTTTAGAGCGCCTTTGGTAAGCTATGAAGCCGCACCGCTTGATGGATTGTAATGTGCTTCAACATACAAGTATTATTATTGTGTGTTATTGTTGTGTTATTATATTATTGTTTCGAATTATTATGCAAAAGCAACTTTTCTTACCTTCTGGTACCTGCTGATGTGTATTTGACATCTGCATAAGTCCTGAAAATTTGCGCGCGTCCACCACTGTGGTCCGTGCCGATGTCGTAGTCTTCTTTTTCTCTATCTTCTTCTTATGGGACATTCATCCTCTGCTGTTGCCATTTCTAATATAAAGTAGTGTAAAGTTCTAACTTATATCTCGCTATGGAAGCGCTAAAAACTGCCTGTGTAGTGAGTTGACATTATTCACCCAAGGAACTTTAGTTATTAGAGAGTTCCGATCGGACAGTTTTTTATGGGACACATTTCTAGCGTTGTTGTTGCACTAGTGAGCCACGTTATTGATATAAGTAAAGTCTGAATGTTAATAAAACAGTTAGCTCCATCTTTTGACACTTCTTCCACTCCCGTCCTTGCACGCTACACCGCAACAACAAAGATGACCGGGAAAAAAAATACAAAAATAATATGACCCCTTTAATGTGCCTTATAATCCGGTGCGCCCTATGGTCCAGAAAATACGGTATACTGCTAATCCTTAGTCATATTTCTCTTTTTTTTCCCCTCATTACTGTAATATTTTTCTTCCTTTTTCCCCCCCACCTGTCTCAGTGTGGGCCATCCTCCGTGGGCGACTGCGGGGGTACTTGATCGTGGGGGGTGGTTGGCGCTCCCCTGCTAGGGACCACAGGTCCCTTGTGGAGCTAATGGAGCGCAGAGGAGAATATCAGTTAAAGGCTTATAAATATTTAAGAGCAGAAATATTCGATAATATACGGTGGGAGGGGGGGAGTCTTCAGCAGAGCAGCGACATGAAAGTTGTGGCGTGATAAATGTCACCAGACGCCAGTAGCGTGTCTCCGTGATGAATAGACACAAGGCGAGGGCATGTTTGTAAGAGTGTCAGTCGTTTATGGTCGCGCTACTTTGCTGCGCCCAGAAGAGACGCTGTGCAATGCATGGAAACAGGAGTGCAGAACATTCCGATGAATGAAATACCCATTAAAATCGTATCTTTATCCGAGTCTGTCTCTCATGAATAATTTCTCAGTCGAAGAGACGATCGTCTTACTTTGACCTTATCAGAAAAGGGATCAGCAGTCAATATGGCTTCTCTCTTGTCCTTATAAACGCCAACAACAGCTGATTAAGGATATTATCCACGAGCAGGATGGTATAAAACTCTCTATGTGATATGAAGTCCCGCATCTTGGATGGTGATTGCACATGCTGTTATTGATCCGCTGTCCGGTCTTACCGAGGTTGAGAGGAGATGTCCTGATCTGATAGATTACTGAATAAGGCCCACGGGCGCTGGACCCTCCAAGTATTGACGTGGCTCTTTAATCCCAGGGTTGGACGTGACCTTGTCGTGTCAAGTATATACTCCCAACAACCTCCCACTTGTCCTCATCGGCCATGTTGCTGCACTTTATGCTGCCGGTGCGACTTGAATTTAGTGGCATTAATAATGACTATATACAGGACATATACCGTTTGCAAGATAATTACCGGTGTAGTATATATTTACAAGGCGCACTGCTAATGGGCTGGTCTATTCAGGTCTATTTTCATAGAAAAGGCGCATCGGATTATAAGGCGCATAAAATATGGGTCGTATTATGATTATTTGTTTCTACTTCCTTGTGGTCTACATAGCATTTAATGGTAGATCTTTAGTCAAAATCTTGCATAGATAAAATGTTACTTACTGTCTCTTCAGGATGCGCCGTTTTGTGGGTGGTCTTATTTACGTGCCTCCACTTCGACAGCGTCTTCTCCCCGTCATCTTTGTTGTGCCGGTAGTCTGTCTACTGACAGATACCTGTATGTTAGAACTGTGTTTTAAAGGAACTATAAGTACAAATTAGACCTTAAACCAGGGGTGTCAAAGTCGTTTTCACTGAGGGCCACATCACACTTCTGGCTGCTCTCATAGGGCCACTTCTAACGGTAAATAATAAACGAGTATACATTTATAAGGATTTACCTCATAATATTACACAATTGCCTATGCATTTGATTGTTTTTATTTTTGCAAAAAAAAATCTGTACGCTGACAGCTCAGTCGCCAGAATTTTATCGTAAAATATTTTTACAGCACATTAGTGTTAATGGAAAAACAGTACCATTGTTTTTTGTTTTTTTTAAACAGTGAAATTCTGGCGACTGAGCAGCCAGTTTTTGGGTGTTTTTTTTTTTTTAACGTAAAATCAATTGTCATTTTTATAGTGTACACTTTAATGGATAACTTGCCTTGAAATCATAAGTCAATTATATATTTATTTTGATTAAAAAAAAGTTTGTAATGTATGATAACATAATATGTTGCATTAGGAAACATGAAAGTAATCATTGTTATTGCGGATTATAACTACTTTCCAATCTAAATTTTTCAATCCATCCATTTACTACCGCTTGTCCCTTCCGTGGTCGCTATGTTACTTAATTACCATGAACACCATTATTATTACAGATACATACATATGTTAAGCAGATATTGGAGTATTTATTTTTGTTTTATGAAACACGTTTAATGTTTAATAATATAATATTGTTGTAATATTGATGATATTAAATAAAAATATATGCAAATTCATGCAGTACATATACTTTTTCTGTCAAAATGGAAAAAAATCCATTTAGTAATAATAGATTGAGTGCTTTATTGACACATTATTTCCAGGCTTACATGGGCCATAAAAAATGATGTGGTGAGCCAGACCTGAGTTTGACACCTGTGCCTTAGACCCATAACTTAAAAATGATGTTATTGTCAAACCATCTTGTGATAAGGAAAATAGCATCACTGGTGTTGTCGTAGCAACCTAGCATCTCTTAATTTAGTGGATCAGCCAGGACTTTAGTACTGTCACACACTAATATGATCAGACAATCTTGTTGCCAGTTGGTGTATGTTTACTCCAAAGTCATTCAATCATAACGCCACACGGAGAGTAGCATCTTTTTGTTGTTGCATTTTACGTATACTCTCGTGTTCTATAATGTTTGTGGACCAGCCAGGTCACCTTTCATGTTGTGTCCATGTTAGCCCGGGTGTGAGCCCTAGTTCTGTCACACATTAAGATGATCAAACAATGTTGTTGCCAGTCGGTGTATGTACTGCATACTTTAAAGCTACAATATGTAATACTTGTATCTTAACATCACAGGGTCGAGTAGGGTTTCTGTTGTTGCTTTGGCGACCCTGGATTACCTATACTGTCGTGTTCTGTAATGTCGGTGGACCAGCCAGGACCATGTTAATGTTGTAAATGTAGTTTTAGCATAGTCGTTAAGGTTACTACATAAGGTACAGTATTTATGACAAGACATGAGGCTATCATACAAGCAGTATACCCATCTATTTGTCAGGTCATAGCTGTATTGTCTGATGTATTAATGATTCCAAACGCCTCTTGGGGTGGACTAAATAAAAAAACTGGTAGTCAGACAGATGGTTGAAAGAGTCGACTTTCTCGTGGCTATTGTCATTCTGTGTCTGCCTCGATGAGGTCTATATCGTGTGGCGTTTGGCCCCCCTAGAGCGACAAAGGCCTGCATCTGTGAGGATTGGGTTGGGATTTTCATTTTCATGAAACACCTTCCGCTCTTTTCTGCATGCTCCCACCGGGGACCACCCGGTTGATATTTTTAGAGGGCATGCTCAGTCTCCAGAAGGGAAGGACAATGAAGGGTGTGATGTGGCATCAATACTGTGGTGGGGGGACGGGCGGCGAAAGAAGGAAAAAGCCTGGGTGGTCTTTAAGTTATGAAATATGTTTCCTTACGGATATTCAGCATACGGCGGAATATTTTAATGGCGTCTCAATTAGGGATGGGTACCTTTCACATTTGAACCAATACGGTGCCAAGTCCCAGTACCTGGTAATCTATATTGTTACCAATTTTCAGCAATTCTATGTGTGTTCATGTGGTAATAAATGTAATTTTTAACAGTAAAATCAAAACTTTTCATAGAACATTTAACTGTCAGCTGATAATAACTGTGCTGTCCAGTTGATATATCTTGTTTTCTTACATTTCATATCATGTGCAAGTATTATATAGTAGGCTTTGCATGTAGTTGCAATTCCAAGACATTAAATGGCAGTAGTGTGTAGACTATGGCCAGTCTTGTCTTTTGATCAGCCCTACACAGTGTTTGTACTGTAAGTATTGTACTTATTACACACCAGCTGTTGGATTGTAATATGCGTCTTAGTTGTGGTTTTCATTACCATATCTGGAGGTGTTGAAACGGCCATGTAAAATTGCTAATGCTAATCAGTAGCATGTCTATGGCATATCCAAAAGTGGGGTTTTACTGTACTTTAGAGCGCTTTCTTACTTGCATTTTTGGCATGGGAAATAGCAACATTACACTAAGGCAGTCCACTATGAATACACCTATTTGAGCCAGTGCCAAGTATGCAACCGAACTTGGGGTACGTGCACAAAGGTATTAAAAATGGTACGGTACCGGAACCAAAATGTATTTCGATACTTTTTGATATTTTTCTAAATAAAGAGGACCACAAAGAAATTGCATTATTGGCTTTATTTGAACAAAAAAATCTTACAGTACATTAAACATATGTTTCTTATTGCAATCGAAGAACAATTTTGGCCTTAAGTAAAATAGTAAACATACTAGACAACTTGTCTTTTAGTAGTAAGTAAGCAAACAAAGGCTCCTATTGTACTTGGTATCATTACAGTGGATGTCAGGTGTAGATCCACCCATGGCATTTGTTTGGCATTTAGGAGCAGTAGCTTTTGTTAGCGGTGATGCCGGTGAGCTATTGTATCCTCCTACAGTGTGTAGTGAAGCATGTTTAGCTATTCCTCGTCCTGCAGGGATGATACTTGTAAGAAACTTACTTTATTTGTCGCCATGGAGGCGAGGATTAGTGATTTAGAAGTAGCTAAAACACTGCAGACTGCAGATAGATGTTAGCCGCTAGCTAGCTAGCCATGTCTTAAAGCACCTCTTCCTGAGAGCGTTTCAGTGTTATAACTTCACCTTTATTGTTAGTTTTTAGGCCAAAATGCTTCCATTCTCCCTTTTCTGTCTACACACTGTGTCTGCTTGTAAGTACTCCGTGATTGTGCACTGCCGAACATGCTCCTCTGCTCGTAAAACCAGCAATGTCACGACGTGACGACGCGCCGTAATGACCGTTTAAAAAAAAAAAAAGGAACCGGCACTTTTCAAAAAGAGTTTAGTACCGTTTATGATTCAATAGAACCGCGATACTAAACCCTAGTACAATGCAAATTGTATGGTAAAATTTTTACTACAAAATCAGCAGATTTTTTAATAGTGTACGTTTAAAAATCTATAAAATAATCAATTGCCTTGGCAATTGTTTAACAATATGATACGGGGAATCCTTATACATGTTTTTGTTACAAACAAGTTTGATATCCTTGTACTAATTACTAAGTACCTGTTAATCTCTGCAGTTAAGTAAATAAACACCTTCTGCTGCCCAGACTACACTGCAGCATATATTATATGGACAAAAGTAGCGGTGGTGTTGGCTTGGGAGAGGGCCTCTTGGTTCAAAATGTCTTTTCCAGCCCTTTAACCCCATCTAACACCATAAGGTGTTAGATGGGGTTATTGTGTAGTGGAAACAGGAAAAATTCCCCCAA
Organism: Nerophis lumbriciformis; assembly: GCF_033978685.3. Taxonomy (NCBI): domain Eukaryota; kingdom Metazoa; phylum Chordata; class Actinopteri; order Syngnathiformes; family Syngnathidae; genus Nerophis; species Nerophis lumbriciformis. Next base: position 15,992,197 of record NC_084566.2, read on the forward strand.
TTCACTCGTCAGTACAAAAGCACAGGCGAAAAAAGGCTTCTTTCTTCATGTTTGTAAGTCCAAGCTTGCATCATTGAGGTACAAAATGGCCGCCGGTACTTTGCCCCCACCGAGCCTCAGCCAAGGTGGCGATAATTGTAATTGTGCCTTTTTAATCAGCCCTATTGTCAAGTGCATTGCGGGTGGTTGTCGGCCTCGCCGCCCGCTCATAACCTGCACTTCCATGTTCACCTTTACACGGTTTTGCTGTCGTGTGCACCTCAAGTCGTGATTAAATGCGTGGAAAAGAATACTCGTCCGTCGTCGTCCTCGTCGTCGTTCCCCTGGATGCTACTTGCAGCACAAAGCCAACAAGAGACAAAAACTGCAGATGGATTGAAGAATATTGATGTGCGCGACCCGCGGCTGCCTGCGAGCGAGGCTGAATAATTTAGGGAAGTGTGTCGTGACGACAGCGGAACACACACCAATCTCGATTGTGTGTGTGTGTGTGTGTGTGTGTGTGTGCGTGTGTGTGTGTGCGTGTGTGTGTGTGTCTGCCAGACATGCACGGCTGTGGCCTCGGAATGTCTGCTTGATATGTTCTGTCTCCTGACTCATGCAGTCCACTACGAACGGCTGCTAGAATTGTTTTGTTTTTTCCTGCTACGGCCAAAGCTGCAGTCCAAGATTTATTAACTACACGTATTCCCATCAGTCTGCTTTCATATACTGAAGTTTTGCTTGGGTGAAGCAGGGCAAACACCACGTAAAACCATTTCTAATAACACAGGTGTGTGTGTATATCTCTCACCTGCACCCGGCCCAACACGTTTGCAATGGCGCCAGTGCTTGGCCCGAATTGAACCTGCATTTTTTTATTACAGTTTTTTATTATTGTTTTTATTAAATCCCGGCTTTGGCAAGCGAGCTTATTGCCACCCAGAGGAGGTCACCCTTTTTCTGACTGTCATTTCCTGTGGCTCCAACAGACCCAGAGTGCGCTCCCGAGAGGGCGTCGGAGGATGCGGCGAGCGGGCGTCTGAGGAAGAAGAGGTTGCTCTCTCCCGAGGAAGGCGAGGAGGGAGAGGAGGAGGACGAGGAGCCGGCGCTGCACAGCTGCGACAGCTGCCAGCAGGTGTTCGAGTCGCTGAGCGATCTCACCGAACACAAGATTAATCAATGCCAGCTGACAGGTAAACAACGCTCAGCCCGCCGAGCCTTCCCTCCACTCTGCCACTCACTTGGTCTCCCACTCCCACGCTTGCTCCATGCCCGCCGCCGGAGAATATGGTGCGCTATGCGTGTTAGCACGCGGCGCCAAGGGGAGCGCCACGCCAGACTGCCACTTTGGCTTTGCCTTTTCCCACATTGCTCATGTTTGCTGCACATCAATACGTACAGATGTACAAATACTTTCACACTTATAGTTGCTCTACTCTGCTCCCAATCAGCGTATATGTGTGTTAGGGATGTAGCAATATTAGTCATATCCAATTATCTTCATCATCACAATATTTTTTTATGTGCTCAGAAAGTACACACACTGCAACATCTTTTAACAAACTTTCATTTATTAGGGACCTGTAATGAATTTAGTTGGATACTTGTGTTACAATGCCAATGTTTAAAATCATAACGTTCATGCATTAAAAAATACATATATTTGTAATATTTTTGAATCTACCGTATTTTCTGAACCATAGAGCGCACCGGATTATAAGACGCACTGCCGATGAGCAGGTCTATTCAGGTCTATTTTCATACAAAAGGCGCACCGGATTATAGGGCGCATTAAAGGGGTCATATTATTTATTTATTTTTCTAAATGTAAAACACTTCCTTGTGGTCTACATAACATGTAATGGTGGTTCTTTGGTCAAAATGTGCATGGTATAATGATAAGTGTGACCAGTAGATGGCAGTCACACATAAGAGATATGTGTAGACTGCAATATGACTCAAGTAAACAGCACCAAAATGTTATATGTTCCATTGAAAATATAGAAAATTACACACAGCGCTCAAAAATCTATCAAAATGTTTTAGTACGACTTTGGTAAGCTATGAAGCCGCACCGCTTGATGGATTGTACTGTGCTTCAACATACGAGTATTATTATGGTGTGTGTATAATGTAAAACATATTATCTGGCGTTTTGTTTCACAATATTATGCAAAAGCAACTTTTCTCACCTTCTGGTACCTGCTGATCTGTATTTGGGATCTGCATAAGTCCTGTAAAATTGTGCGCTTCCGCCTTTGTAGTCCGTGGCGACGCCGTAGATGATAAGCTTCTTCTTTTTCTCTATCTTCTTGTTATGGGACATTCATCCTCCGCTGTTGCCATTTGTAATATAAAGTAGTGTAAAGTTCTTACTTATATCTGTCAGTAAACTCACCATGAAAGCGCTAAAACATACCGGTGTAGTGAGTGTGCATTATTCACCCAAGGAACTTTAGTTATTAGAGAGTTCTGGTCGGACGGTTTTTCACGGAATGGTTAGACTTGTTGGAATTTGGTTCCTACCTTCCTGCCCGACTGTAAGAAATAGCCGTCAAATACTCGCCGAATAATGAAGAAGAAATAGTCTCTACCATTTATTTTTAAAGGGGACATTTTGGCACAGTTATTAAAGAGGACATTTCATAAAAAAATAACTCTGGTTTGCACCCTCATTTAAACCATGCACATTTATATGATGACCTTGCCTATTTAGGGATCAAGATTCGTTAAGAACAGGAACCCAAGATCCAAATCGGAACCAGAATCGTACAAATTCAAATTATGCCCAACCTTATCGTTATATCCCTGATGTGTGTTTTCCCCCTAGTGCCCTTTTGTTTGAGATGTTAAAAACTACAAGCGTACCCAAATGCGTCACAGAAATAAATATGACTATTGTTCTATTCTCTGATTGGTCAGCACAAGAATAATTAAACAACAACATGGACTAACAATAGTCGTTTTGTATACAACTTACATCATTGTAGAGGCAAGCTTTACTCTAACAAGACATTGTAAGGTATTATTCTTCACACGGCAAAAAGATGTGCTGCTTTGCAATGAATGACACATGCTAACTGCTTACATGCTAACTAAACCAAAGATACTTTCAACACACTAAATATACACACCATTTGGTCTGTTGTCTGAGTACCAGACTAGGAATTGTAACATTTATTCCAACCAAGAGCTACAACCAATGTTCCCTCTAATTTTTCATGTGTGTGAGCAAACGCACAAACTCCCTGAGCATTCAGTGGAGCACATGTGAGCAACATCAGACGTGCACACTGTGGCCACAAACCTGACATCATAACAATTTAAATGTTTTATTAAAATAATTTTCTGATATAAGTGATTTTGTCCTCTTACAATGACAATAACAAAAAAACAATGATTTTCATGACCTATGTGCTAGTATTGTATGTCTGTCTGCGGGTCCTACCTTTAAAAGAAATGTTACCCCTTTCAGAGATTACATTTAGTTCCTGTAACTTTCTGTCTGTAAAATACATCTTTTTTTTAGCATTTATGAAATCTAGTGACAATATTTCATGAATAATATCCTTAGATTAACATTCTTAATAAATGGCAGTAAAATAAGCACACATCTGATTGAGGAGTCAGAGTGTTACACCCTGGCATTTACACATTGTGTGGCGTTGGGGTTGTCCGACTTTTTGTGTGGCCATAAACGCAGCACTGGCTAAGTGCCATGAGTGCGTGTGTTGGTGCAGGTGAGCGAGCGAGCCACTGCTTTTGAAACGACGGATGATAACGTTGGTTTAAGCCTGGTTTATATGGCAGAAAATTACCAGTTTTTATAGATAAAAGTTTTTTTTACTCATGTTTTTGGTGTGGTTACAAACAGTTTTGCTCAATAAAGTGATTGATTGAATTCCTGTCCGTAAAGTGTATCGACGGACGATAATTGAACTGTGTTGACAAAGATTGTTTTATTCATTGGGGCCATTCTTGTTGTCACTTGTCATTCACAGAGTTGCATTGCAAAATCATACAGAATAAATTGTAATGTGTTTATTTATTTTAAAGTTCAGATGGGATTTTTGATTTTCTGCGCGGCATTAATTTGCTGTGCGCAGAGGACACGTGAGCAATGCGCAATTGCGCAGGCGCGCACCTTGGAGGGAACGTTGGCTACAACGTCCCCATAAAAAGGCCCAAGAGAGTCATTCAGGCTTTTCCCAATGCTAGCTAGCGGCGGAAAGTAGGAACGAAGGGTGCCATTGGCAGTGTGTGTCATTGACCTGTTGATAGATGAATGCTGCTATTAATACCCTGACAAGGTGACAGAGAGAACTAATGATGAAGGTTTTTGTGTGTCTGTGAGTGTGTGTCTCCTCCCAACTCTTCCTTTGCAAATATGGCGTCTTGATAGATCCAGTTTTTGAAACTCCTACAACTCGATATTATGCCCAGTATCGGTTGGTTGCTTCAGGGCAATGTCCCCAGCAGACATGTACAAACCTCGTTTCCATATGAGTTGGGAAATTGTGTTAGATGTAAATATAAACGGAATACAATTTGCAAATCCTTTTCAACCCATATTCAATTGAATGCACTACAAAGACAACATAGTTGATGTTCAAACTCATTGCAAGTAATCATTAACTTAGAATTTCATGGCTGCAACACGTGCCAAAGTAGTTGGGAAAGGGCATGTTCACCACTGTGTTACATGGCCTTTCCTTTTAACAACACTCAGTAAACATTTGGGAACTGAGGAGACACATTTTTGAAGTGGAATTCTTTCCCATTCTTGCTTGATGTACAGCTTAAGTTGTTCAACAGTCCGGGGGTCTCCGTTGTGGTATTTTAGGCTTCATAATGCGCCACACATTTTCAATGGGAGACAGGTCTGGACTACAGGCAGGCCAGTCTAGTACCCGCACTCTTTTACTATGAAGCCACGTTGATGTAACACGTGGCTTGGCATTGTCTTGCTGAAATAAGCAACGTAACGTTGCTTGGATGGCAACATATGTTGCTCCAAAACCTGTATGTACCTTTCAGCATTAATGGTGCCTTCACAGATGTGTAAGTTACCCATGTCTTGGGCACTAATACACCCCCATACCATCACAGATGCTGGCTTTTCAACTTTGCGCCTATAACAATCCGGATGGTTCTTTTCCTCTTTGGTCCGGCGGACACGACGTCTACAGTTTCCAAAAACAATTTGAAATGTGGACTCGTCAGACCACAGAACACTTTTCCACTTTGTATCAGTCCATCTTAGATGAGCTCAGGCCCAGCGAAGCCGACGGCGATTCTGGGTGTTGTTGATAAACGGTTTTCGCCTTGCATAGGAGAGTTTTAACTTGCACTTACAGATGTAGCGACCAACTGTAGTTACTGACAGTGGGTTTCTGAAGTGTTCCTGAGCCCATGTGGTGATATCCTTTACAAACTGATGTCGCTTGTTGATGTAGTACAGCCTGAGGGATCGAAGGTCATGGGCTTAGCTGCTTACGTGCAGTGATTTCTCCAGATTCTCTGAACCCTTTGATGATATTACGAACCGTAGATGGTGAAATCCCTAAATTCCTTGCAATAGCTGGTTGAGAAAGGTTTTTCTTAAACTGTTCAACAATTTGCTCACGCATTTGTTGACATAGTGGTGACCCTCGCCCCATCCTTGTTTGTGAATGACTGAGCATTTCATGGAATCTACTTTTATACCCAATCATGGTACCCACCTGTTCCCAATTTGCCTGTTCACCTGTGGGATGTTCCAAATAAGTGTTTGATGAGCATTCCTCAACTATATCAGTATTTATTGCCACCTTTCCCAACTTCTTTGTCACGTGTTGCTGCCATCAAATTCTAAAGTTAATGATTATTTGCACAAAAAAAAAAGTTTATCAGTTTGAACATCAAATATGTTGTCTTTGTAGCATATTCAACTGAATATGGGTTGAAAAGGATTTGCAAATCATTGTATTCCGTTTATATTTACATCTAACACAATTTCCCAACTCATATGGAAACGGGGTTTGTATTTCATATGTAACAGAGCTAGGATTATAGTTACATACCGTAATTGAGTTTAAGGCTAACAAGTACTGTCATTTTAGTAGCTAACAAAGTAAATATGTATTTATATCGGCCAACATAAGTATTTTACAATTCAAAATGAATTAATTTAGACAAAAAGTACATACAATATGGTTCCAAAAAATTCATTTTTAAATCCCCAATAGTGAATCTGCAATTATTGAAGTGGCGAGGGTCGATTATAATACTTATTTTATTGGCAGAATGCTTTTCTCGATGTTCTGAACTCCTGTTTCTACTCATGTGTAGGATGTCTAGAGAAATGTGGCGTAAATTCCCTGATCTGATTTCATGTTGTCGTGCTTTCTACAGCAAACTAGTCAAGATCAATCAAATTTTACAAAAGCCATGCATGATTTGTGTTTTTTCTGCTATGTTTACCATTATTACAAAACCCAAAACCCTTGAAATTGGCACGTTGTGTAAATCGTAAATAAAAACAGAATACAATGATTTGTGCCGAAAAACTTTCCGAATGGTTCTTTTCTTCTTTGGTCCGGAGGACAAGACGTCCACAGTTTCCAAAAATAATTTTAAATGTGGACTCGTCAGACTACAGAACACATTTCCACTTTGCATCAGTCCATCTTAGAGGAGCTCGGGCCCAGCGAAGCCGGCAGGGTTTCTGGGTGTTGTTGATAAATGGCTTTCGCTTTGCATAATAGAGTTTTAACTTGCACTTACAGTTGTAGGGACACACTTTAGTTATTGACTGTGGTTTTCTGAAGTGTTACTGAGCCCATGTGGTGATATCCTTTACACACTGATGTCGCTTTTCGATACAGTACCGCCTGAGGGATCGAAGGTCAAGGGCATTCAATGTTGGTTTCTCCTGTTACTCTGAACAATTTGATGATATTCCAGACCGTAGATGGTGAAATCCCTAAATTCCTTGCAATAGCTTGTTGAGAAATGTCGTTCTTAAACTGTTCAACAATTTGCTGATGCATTTGTTTACAAAGTGGTGACCTTCGCCCCATCCTTGTTTGTGAATGACTGAGTATTTCATGGAATCTGCTTTTATACCCAATCATGAAACCCACCTGTTCCCAATTAGCCTGTTCACCTGTGGGATGTTCCAAATAAGTATTTGATGAGCAATCCTCAACATTCTCAGTCTTTTTTGCCACTTGTGCCAGCTTTTTTGAAACATTTTGCAGTAATCAAATTCCAAATGAGCTAATAATTGCAAAAAATAAAGTTTACCAGTTCGAACATTAAGTATCTTGTCTCTGCAGTCTATTCAATTGAATATAGGTTGAAAAGGATTTCAAAATCATTGTATTCTGTTTTTATTTACGATTTACACAACGTGCCAACTTCACTGGTTTTGGCTATTTTAGAAGACTACTGTTCTTTGCTGTGAGATATCTTTTGTGATTTCATAGCAAATTTTAGCCTGGTTCAAGTTAACGCTCTGCATCCTCGCATTCGTATCCAGCTCAATTTCACTTTTTCCAGCATGAAAACCACAAATTAAAAGCTAAACGCGCCACTGAATTTCACGCGGCTGAGAATATTCGCTCTCACCAGTCACACGTGGAGATGCACACACGCATATTTATTGTAGGTGTGACTTTGGGAGCATATGTGTGTGCGAGAAATCAAAGCACGCTTCACATTTATTTCCATCCAACGTAGTAATATACTGTAGGTGTTAAAGTCGTTTTCACTGAGAGCCACATGGCAGTTATGTTTGGCTCTAACAGTGAATACTATTATTACACAATTTTTTAATGCATTTTTATTGGGAGATTTTTTTTTTAAACTAAAATGTAAAAAAAATATGGTAAGTTGCAATAATTTCACCATAAAATGTAGTGTATATTACTGTAAATGGATAAACAGTACTGCTGTTTTTATGGTAAAAAAAAACAAAAAACGGCAGCTCAGTTGCCAGAATTTTACTGTAGAACTTACCTTTGCGGCGAAGTTGGTAGAGTGGCCGTGCCAGCAATCGGAGGGTTGCTAGTTACTGGGGTTCAATCCCCACCTTCTACCATCCTAGTCATGTCCGTTGTGTCCTTGGGCAAGACACTTCACCCCTTGCTCCTGATGGCTGCTGGTTAGCGCCTTGCATGGCAGCTCCCGCCATCAGTGTGTGAATGGGTAAATGTGGAAATACTGTCAAAGCGCTTTGAGTACCTTGAAGGTAGAAAAGCGCTATACAAGTATAACCCATTTATTTATTTATCATTTTTTACTTTAAATAAAAAAAAAAATTTTTGCAGTAATATTTTGACCCCTGAGCTGCCAGTTTTTTTTTGGCAAATCAGCAACTGTAGATTTCCGGTGTATTACTGTAAATGCCAAAATGGCACCATAGTTTATTACAGTAAAAAAAAAGTACAGTTTTTTTCATTTAGAGAACCACAGTAAATTTTACAATTTTACAATAAAATCTATTGCTACTTTTACATTGCACAATTTGATGGATAACTTGCTTTGAAATCATTATTATTAGTATTTATTTGTATTTAAAAAATAGTTAGAAAGTTTGATAACATATTTTTGCATAATTTGACAATATTTAAGTTAACAAAATTTGCGATTGCATGGAGTACCGTATTTTCCAGACCATAGGGCGCACTGCCGATGAATGGTCTATTTTTGATATTTTTTCATACAAAAGGTGCACCGTATTATAGGGCGCATTAAAAGAGTCATATTATTAGTATTTTTTTCTAAATGTAAAACACTTCCTTGTGGTCTACTTAACATGTAATGGTGGTTCTTTGGTCAAAATGTTGCATAGATTATGTTTTACAGATCATCTTCATGCCGCTTTCTGACAGTCGCTTCAGGATGCGCCGTTTTGTGGGCGGTCTTATTTACGTGGCTCACCTTCGACAGCGTCTTCTTTCGTCATCTTTGTTGTAGCGGTGTAGCGTGTAAGGACGGGTGTGGAAGAAGTGTCAAAAGATGGAGCTAACTGTTTTAATGACATTCAGACTTTACTTCAATCAACAACGAAGCAGCATCTTCTCATCCGTGGCTCACTAATGCAATAACTACGCCGGAAATGTGTCCCGTGAAAAAACGTCCGACCGGAACTCTCTAATAACTAAAGTTCCTTGGGTGAATAATGTAAACTCACTACACCGGTATGTTTTAGTGCTTTCATGGCGAGTTTACTGTCAGATATAAGTAAGAACTTTACATTACTTTATATTACAAATGGCAACAGCAGAGGATGAATGTCCCATAACAAGAAGATAGAGAAAAAGAAGAAGCTTATCGACTACGGTGTTGACACGAACTACAAAGGCGGACGCGTGCAAATTTTCAGGACTTATGCAGATCCCAAATACACATCAGCAGGTACCAGAAGGTAAGGAAAGCATAATATTGCTAAACAAAACGCCAGATAATATGTTTTACCTTATACACACACCATAATGATACTCGTATGTTTAATGCGCCGACAATCCATCAAGCAGTGCGGCTTCTTAGCTTACCAAAGTCGTACTAAAACATTTTGATACATTTTTGAGCTCCATGTGTAACGTTCTATATTTTCAATGGACCATATAAAATGTTGGTGTTGTTTACTTGAGTCATATTGCAGTCTACATGTATCTCTTATGATCGGCTGTCATCTACTGGTCACACTTATCATTACACCATGTACCAAAAAAATTGCTTTGATGACAGTAAGCAAAACCAGAATTATTTCGTACATTAGGCACACCGGGTTATAATCAGTGTTGGGTTAGTTACTGAAAACCAGTAACTAGTTACAGTTACTTTATTTCAAAAGTAACTCAGTTACTAACTCAGTTACTTACACCAAAAAGTAATGCGTTACTGTGAAAAGTAACTATTTACTTACTTCTTTTTTTCTTCTTTTTTTTTAAGGCTCCCATTAATGCCCTTTTAGCCTTCATTTCAGTACTGTTATTGCACTGGAGAATAATACAATCTGTTGATCAACTTGGCATGCATTTGCATCACTGAACTCTGCTAAGCAATGTGGTCTACATACAACACACAAAGACAAAGATATGTTTCAAAGGGCCAATTTATTTCAGGCCAGAACAAATGGACAAAACTATTTTAAATAGCTGCAACATAACATACATAAGTAACAAACAGCATAATAACAATATAGCTGTAAACTTGGCTTCACCCAAGGAAGGCACACATGACATACACAAAGCCTAGCCAGGCATTTTTTTTCTCTCAAGGAATTCGGAAATAAAATCATGTCTTCATGAAGCCCAGAACACTATACGCATTTCCCCACTTTTAGTTTAGAGATAAGGAAATATTGGCCTGGCCCACTAGGATCCCTCTTTATGTTTGTGAACTTTATAGTCTATACATTTAGAGTGATGTGATAATCAAACACTCTAGAAGTCTAGAATGAAAGAGTATATAAGAGAATTGACAGTGTGTACCTTCAGTGCTGAATGATGAGCAGAGGCAGACTTGTGAGTGTTTTCTTTAGCTCGCTTTCCATGTTTATGTACTCACTGTCCACTGTGTCCAGCTGCCTGAAATCGTGTGACTCCACTGTAGAAATAGCCTATATGTCTTCTAGCACATATACGCTGCAATGGCTCTATAAATGTTGTCCTGGCTAACAGTCCCTCCGTTAAAATCCAGTCGCTGTTGGAGGTGGTGGTGAAGTGTGTCTCTCTTTACTAGCTTCGTCGAAGCATGTTGCTTTTGTAGCTGTTTCAGCAGATTTTAATTGCTGTTTTGGGCAGTAGATAGGATCTTTGATCCAAGACACAACTTACATTTAACTAAAATTGTCTTTTCTTTGTGCTCGACAAAAGAAAAGTAGTGAGACTATCTCCATGTTAAGAAACTCGACTTCTGGCTCCGCCACGATGTTTTGTTTGTAAACACAGACACGCCCGCCCCCCCTCCGCCCTCACCCACACAAAGAGTGCCTCTTCTTTTCCTTGTGACACAGAAGGACGACACCGCAGCGCTCCAATAAAACACACTCAGATCTTCTCAGTTTCTAGCCGGAAGCTACATAAAAAATAATGTTAAATAACGCAGTAACGCATCATGTAGTAACGGTAACTGAGTTACTGAATATAAAAAAATACGCGTTAGACTACTAGTTACCGCCGAAAATAACGGCGTTACAGTACTTTGTAACGCGTTAGTCCCAACACTGGTTATAACAATGTTGAGTTTTAAGGAAAAAGAAGGATTTTAAATGTGCCTTATATTCCGAAAAATAATGTACCGTTTTTTTCCATTTAGAAAAAAATGCTGTGAAAACCACAGTAAATTTCACAATTTCACCATTGGATCTATTGCTACTTTTACATTGCACAATTTGATGGATAACTTGCTTTGAAATCATTATTATTAGTATTTATTTCTATTTAAAAAATGGTTTGAATGTTTGATAATATATTTTTGCATTATTAGACAATGTTTAAGTTAACAAAATTTGCGATTGCATGGAGTACATGTATTTTTTTCTGCTAAACTAGAAAGAAAGAATACATTTAGTAAGACAAGTTACAGTACTTTATTGAACATATTGTCTCACTAATGCATTTCACATCTATCTCACTTCTCATTTGTCTGTTTGGGTACATCAAGACACAAAGGGCATTATTTAAGAGGCGTTCAGGGGCATGTTAGTAAATTCTCTTTGTAATTAGGCTTATTTTGTGGTGTAATAGTCAGGAAATAGTCGGCAGCGTTATGAGAGTTCGATATTTGATTCGCAGACCTTTTATGTCGAGCGCTGTTGGTGCTTTGTGGTCACGACTGACTCAGCCATATATTTCTCCTATAATGAAGCCAGGCTTTTATGAATGTCAATCTTCCGGACAAATAACTCTTAATTGCTCAATGCTGGAAAAAAAAAGGGGGGGGGGGAATACACAGTTTAGATAAGAGCCCCTGTGGAAAGCAAACAAAAGAATCTAATTGCCATTAGGGCATTGTGATTGTGCAGAAACACTCTATTAGTATTCAAACACAGTGGGAGAAAAGAAACTTGAAGATGGCATACTAAGTACTTAGTCTGGGTGTTTGTGTGTACACTCTGAAATATGGGAGTAGATTTCCTTTGTGGCATTATGTCGACATCCATGACCAATTAATCTGCTTTACATCCAGCCTCAACTCACAGATGGATGCTTTAATAGAGCGGCATCTTCCAATCAGGCTGCAGCACCTGCTGAAAAGCGACAAATGGTTTCTCTCTGAGTGGAACTGATCGGCATTTCATCGGATGACAACTGTTTGTCGCACATATTTAGGAGCAATAAAGCAACCTGTCTTATAGGCGAGTATTTTCTAAAGACGCCACAATCTAGACCATGGTGTCAAACTCAAAGCCCGGGGGCCAGAATTGGCCCGCCACTTCATTTTACTTGGCCCTCGAAAGCCTGGAAATAATATGTATCAATAAAGTACTGTAACTAAATGTATTCTTTCTTTCTATTTTGGGAGAAAAAAAATATGTACTCCATGTAATCGCAAATTATGCTAACTTAAATATTGTCTAATTATGCAAAAATATATTATCGAACATTCAAACCATTTTTTTATAGAAATAAATACTGATAATGATTTCAAAGCAAGTTATCCATCAAATTGTGCAATGTAAAAGTAGCAATAGATTTCATAGTAAAATTGTGAAATTTAATGTGTTTTTTACAGCATTTTTCTCTAAATGAAAAAAACAGTACTTTCTTTTACTGTAATAAACTGTGGTGTTGTTTTGGCATTGTGATACACTGAAAAATGTACAGTTGTTGATTTGCGGTAAAAAAACAAAAAAAACAAATCGGCAGCTTAGATGCCAAAATGTTACTGTAAAATTGCAGTTTTTTTTTTTTTATTTACATGTAAATGTACATTTTACAGTAAAATTCTGGCAACTGAGCTGCCTTTTTACCATAGATACAGCTGTACTGTTTTTCCATCTATAGTAATATACGCTACATTTTGAAATGAAATTATTGCAATTTACCGTATTTGTTTTTACATCCATCCATCCATTTTCTACCGCTTATTCCCTTTGGGGTCGCGGGGGGCGCTGGAGCCTATCTCAGCTACAATCGAGCGGAAGGCAGGGAAAAAAATTACTAATAAAATGCATAACAATTTGTTTACATTCAGGCATCTTTTGTTAGCGGGGACGCCGGTGAGCTATTGTATCCTCCTACGGTGTGTAGTGAAGCATGTTTAGCTATTCCTCGTCCTGCAGGGATGATACTTGAAAGAAACGTACTTTATTTGTCGCCAGGGAGGCGAGAATTAGTGATTTAGAAGTAGCTAAAACACTGCCGACTGCGGATGGATGTTAGCTGCTAGCTAGCTAGCCATGTTTTAAAGCACCTTTTCCTGAGGGCGTTTCAGTGTTATAGCTTCACCTTTATCGTTGGATTTTTAGGCCAAAATGCGTCCATTCTTCCTTTTCTGTCTACACACTTTGTCTGCTTGTAAGTACTCTCTGATTGTGTGCTGCCGAACATGCTCCTCTGCTCGTAAACCCAGCAATGTCACGACATGACGACGCGCCGTCATGCCCGTTAAAAAAAATCTACCTGTTAATTTCCTGTTAATAGCTGCTTACTTTCTGGGGTAATGTGGTTTCATCTACACTTCTTAAACTTTACTAAGCACTTCTTTTTTGGTGTTGCGTATAGCTAGCTTAACGGTTAGCTTAGCAATTAGGATGCTTGCTCCTGCTTGCTGTTGGTGTGTAACATTTTTAGCCTCTTGCTCTAATTATACTTGCCATTCTAAGAAATTAATATTATTAGCTTCTTGTGTATAAAGACACACAATTAGCCGGCGGGAACAAAAATAAATACTGCATCAGCTGGAAGAGATCGGCGTTTGTGGTTGGCATTATTGACGTTTTCACGAAAATCGTCCGATACTGATCAGTGGCCGATTGATCGGCACATCCTTACTTACGATGCTCGACATGCTTATGAACATGTAAAAAATAAACGCCCTTGGCATCCTGCTGCAGCCTTGCTAAAAGTAGTCAGGTCTGTACGCCAACCACACCCATGATGCACGGTAAGGAAGAAAAAGATGTTACATGTCCCCACGATCAATGGCGACCATTGTCTCCAGCCCCCCCACCTCCCCAGCCCTCACCCCCTTCTGGCGGAGGTGTAACACCTTTCCATGCACTTAAGCCATGACCACTGCAGTGCGCTAAGGGAGCGCATGGGTATGGATTGCCTCGTGTCCCAGATGCAATCGGTGCTATCGATCGCGCTAATGCTCGACTGCGGAGGAAGGCGAGAGCCTGCGAGGGGAGGGAAGGGAAGGGAGGAAAGGGAGTAAGAGAGCGAGTGCTGCAGGAATGCATCCCCAGGGAGCCTCCGCTGGGCCGGGGCAGGGCTGCAGGAATGCTCCCCTGGAGATCCCGAGTGAAGGCTATAGGGCAGGGCTGCAAGAATGCTCCCCCAGAGAGTTGAGGCCGGCTGGGGTAAGGCTACAGGAATGTCCACCCCCCTCCCAGAGCACCCCTTCAAACTGTGGGGCTCCAAGGGGGGACTTGTGCAAGGGTGATGTGTGTGTGTGTGTGTGTGTGTGTGTGTGTGTGTGTGTGTGTGTGTGTGTGTGTGTGTGTGTGTGTGTGTGTGTGTTGCTGCGGCGGCTCCAGGATGGCTGCGGATCAGGTTTCCATGTGGGGATCTTGCCGCTGAAGGGAGACTGGAAGCCATTGCTTTTCCACAGGCCTCTCCAAAGAAACACTTAACCAGTGCTTTGTCTGGAGAAGGAGAAACTGCTGTGGTTCACTCCTCGTTTACCAGAAAGTTTAATTCTACAGATTGCCTTTGGAAGGCATTTGAGTAGGCTCACACACACACACACACACACACACACACACACACACACACACACACACACACACACACACACACACACACACACACACAGGCTGCTGGAATGGCCATTCTTTCATTACGTCTCCAGCTCCCTGGAGCAACACCTTTCCTTGTGTCCTTCGCCCCTCCTTTCCTCCCCGGCCCCTCCAGAGAGAGCAGTGCCCAGCTATTTTAACCCTCTGCGAGATGACCTTTTTAATAAGTGTCTTTCTCTGTTTTCCTGCTGGCCACCACGCGAGCAAACAGAGCATGTCTCCTGCTTCCCCCAGATAAAGGAATCAATCAGGGAAGGGTGCGACGGAGAGATAACTGGGCCATGTATGGATTTATATTATGTAGATTTTTCACCCTCCCTCCCTTCCGTTTCTTTCCCCCTGCAGACGTCGCGCTCGGCTTCAATAAAACACATCTCGGATTTATGAGAGAACGCAATACTCCAAACAATAATATCTCAGATGTAATGTGATGGAAATAGTTTGGACAAATTTCTAATATGCGATCCGACGCCTTATGTGATGAGCGTTCCTGAAAGCCATGATGCATGTTTTCCTCCCCCTCATTGCGAAAAGTGTTTGAATTCGTTTACATCAAGTCTTCGGGTCAGCAGCATGGAAACGTTTAGTAACATCCCCCACGTACCAGCAGCCCGCTGGCCGCCAGGCAGTGTTTTTCGACAGTTTCCAACAGGATCCTATTAGCTGTACTTTCTTTCCGCATTGATCCAACATCTACTACACCAGTGCCAGAAAGACGGCGCCAGGACTATATTTGCTTCAAAATGGGGAATAGTGACACGAGCGAGACCTGATTAGACCGGCTGAGCAGTCTAGCGTCTTGCGGCATCCCGATACAAAGAACGCTGCGGCGATTACTGTTAATATCTGGTTATTTTACATTTCAACATGTTGTATTTACACTCCTGTTAAAATGTAATAATCACTTATTCTTCTGTTGTTTGATACTTTACATTAGTTTTGGATGATACCACAAATTTAGGTATCGATACGATACCTAAAATTGGTCACATTCAAAGTCCTCATGTGTCCAGGGACGTATTTCCTGAGATTATAAACATAATATGAATTTTTTTAAAAGGAAAAAAGATTTTGTGACGATAAAAAATATCGCGTAGTATCGACTAATTACGCCCTTGTACTTGGTATCACTACAGTGGATGTCAGGTGTAGATCCACCCATGGCATTTGTTTACATTGTGACGCCGGTGAGCTATTGTATCCTCCTACGGTGTGTAGTGAAGCATGTTTAACTATTCCTCGTCCTGCAGGGATGATACTTGTAAGAAACTTACTTTAAATTTGTCGCCATGGAGACGAGGATTAGTGATTTAGAAGTAGCTAAAACACTACCGACTACGGATGAATGTTAGCTGCTAGTTAGCTAGCCATGTCTTAAAGCACTTCTTCCCGAGGTCCTGCTGTTTCCAGGGAATTATTGGCAGTTGTAAACTTGAACAAAAAGCACCCAAAAATATATATTTTGAGGAAAAAAAATATGGATTGAATCACTTTAGTATTGATTATATACTGATACTACCTTTGGTATCAACACCACCAAAGTATGGATGGACACGTCCTTCTCTTACATGGCGTGCACTGACTGTGACAATGCTAACACACCAACAGTTGTTCTTATATTATCCTCTGTCTAATTCTTGTTAATCTACCTGTTAATTTCCTGTTAATTACTGCTTATTCTGCAGTAATGTGGATTTGTTTACATTCTTTTGTTAGCGGTGATGCCGGTGAGCTATTGTATCCTCCTACCGTATGTAGTGAAGCATGTTTAGCTATTCCTCGTCCTGCAGGGATGATACTTGTAAGAAACTTACTTTATTTGTCGCCATGGAGGCGAGGATTAGTGATTTAGAAGTAGCTACAACACTGCCGACAGCGGTTGGATGTTAGTCTGCTCGCTAGCTAGCCATGTCTTAAAGCACCTCTTCCTGAGGGCGTTTCAGTGTTATAGCTTCACCTTTATCGTTAGTTTTTAGGCCAAAATGCATCCGTTGACATGCTCCTCTGCTCGTAAAACCAGCAATGTCACGACGTGACGACGGCGCACTGTCATGCCCGTTAAAAAAAAAAAAAGGGGGGGGAACGGGTACTTTGCAAACAGAGTAAGTATAATACCGTTTTAGATTCATTAGTATGTGGTTTTATCTCCACTTCTTAAACTTTACTAAGCACTTCTTTCTTGGTGTAGCATAAAGCTAGCTTAACGGTTAACTTAGCTATTAGGATGCCTGCTCCTGCTTGGTCTCGGTGTGTAACATGTTTAGCCTCTTGCTCTAATGATACTTGCCATTCCAAGAAACTATTATTATTAGCTTCTTGTGTATAAAGACACACAATTAGTGTAAATAAATACCGTATTTTTTGGACTATAATGCGCACTTCAAATACTTTCATTTTCTCAAAAATCGACAAAATTTTGGTTGCGCTTACCGACCTCGAAGCAATTTTATTTGGTACATAATGTCATGCCCGTTAAAAAAAAAAAAAAAAAAAAAAGGGGAACTGGTACTTTTAAAACAGAATATAGTACCGTTTTAGATTCATAAGTAGCACGATACTATACTAGTACCGGTATAGTATCTTATCTATAGTAGTATTTTTAAGTGCAAAGAATTGTGCGGAAACATCCACTGTTTTGAAGATGGCTTTGAGTCAGCCGGGGTGGGTGGAGAGATCTGGTCTTGCCTGTGCATGCGAGCAGGGAGGTGTTGGCAGACGGAAAAGAGTCTTTGGCTCTCAGTGCGCCTGTGCCAGTAACATTAACAGGAGTGTCATTAGGAATTCAAAGCATATGCCCTCATGAGGACGCCCCTCGTTCTCTCTCCCCAGCGCTCCACACTGCACACATTATGCACTGTATAAAGTATTTATCGGGCCTTTGTCAGACGAGGGCTGCATTTCCTGCAGGAAAACAATCACAATAAGAACGGAGAGACAATGGGCGGCACAGCAACTCTTTACCGTCGTCTTTTCATCCACTCGCCCAGTCAGCCATCCGCTTGCATGCACACATGCTCCGTGGTAGCACCTGCGTGTGTTCGCTTTGCATTTTGAATGACACGTTGTTCCCCACCCCCCTGCACTTGACCTTTCTCTTAAGGTAAGGATAACAGGCGGACGTAATTCCATGAAGCAGGCTTTGTTGTTCCTTGCGGAGTTGCAGGAGAGAAGGAGTTCATACAAAGAGTTGTGCGAAAACCCATTCTGCCCAGGTTTAGGTATAAATCACAGCATAAACGCATGATTGGAATCAGACCTCTTTTAATGAACTAAATAAGAGTTGGATCAATAAGTTATACCCTACCGAGGTGAGCCTGAAATAGGGTATACCTGTTACGCCGTGGTCGCATTTTAATGTGTGGATCGTTCTCCCAAGATGCAGATGGAACTCCGGAGGCAAGGTGCAGGTAAGGAAATTATTTATTGTCCATAAATCATGCAGTATACTAAAAATTACAAAACAGCGTGCCAATAGCATGGGAGCAATGGCGAAGCTTAGCACATCAACAAGAATCAAGAATCATAGAAATCATCAACGTAACGTATTGCATTGAGCAAATAAGACAGCCAGACTGATTGTGGTGAAAAACGGGAATAAGTAGCTCTCTGATTAGTGCCCGGCAGCAGGTGAGCGTTCCGAAACACTAATCAGAGGCAGGTGATACTAATCAGCACCCATGGTAACCAAAAACACAAACTCAGGGGTACTGAAACAGAACTTAGGTAGTCAAAAACTAAACAAAACATGATCTGGGCAACGGATGATAACAATACCGGTACTAATAAAGTACCGTGATACTAATTGATTGAAATCGGTATGATACTGCCTTTGAAAAGTACCGGTACCGTTCTTTCATCTGAGTGCAGCTGTGTGGCGGTGACTACAGAGCCGAGGCGCATGACGTTGAGTGTGTCAAAACGCACACACAAAGTGCATACAAGCAATAACATCGTGGTGGGGAAGAATGGCAAAAAACGCCAAATTTACTGGTTAATAAAGTGTGCGTGAAGTACAATATGAAGGTATTTGGGCTTCAAAACCAACGGCAAAGGTGACGCTTTAAACAAGGAAGCGCCGCGCTTCAAGTGTTGCTTTAAAACACGCCTCGCCAAACGTGGCGATTAGTATTAGCACCTTTGCTTCAAACTTAGGTTAACATACCTTAGACTTTTTAGTGTAAATACAAGGAGGATGACCTACAAGTTTGAGAAACTCTGCTAAACAGCTGTAGCTTTAGTGAAACACTATAGCATTATGTAGCCATATTGCTAAGTGCTAAACAAGAAATACAAACTACAAACATAATAAAACAATTACTTACTTACTTGTCTGCTCTCACTGCGATGACAACTGATAGGATGTTCATATCTTCCCGCTTAGATAAAGAAAATAATCATGATGCACACGAAGGGTTAGAAGGAAAAGTTGCTGCCTGCAGACACCGTCTTTATTTGTCTTTGACTCCATCTCCTGGTGTAAATTGAATGAACAACTTCTAGATTCATGGTTAAGTCCTCCAATTATCCAGATGAGAGGCATGATTTAGAATCTGGAATAACTTTGATGAGCCGAGACGCCATGATGCAGCATACACTATAGTTACCTCTCTGTTATCAATGCATGTTAGCGTTAGCACTTATGAAAGCAATATCGCTAATATTTAGTTAATATTCAGGTCACGATATGTAAATATAGTATCGTTGGATGGTTATTCAGAGGATTTTTTGGGCAGAACAGAGAGCTGCCATTCACTCAGTTGTTGGATGACTTTTTATTTTAAATTTTTTCTACGACTTAGAATGCATAAACAAAGAAAAAAATATACGTTCGTGTCTTAAATGATAGACAGCACATCGCTTTCTAATTTTTGCATATTTCCAGTATGACTGATCCGCTGATACGATCAGAGTGCAGAAGCATTCCCATCATGATGTCATCTACCCCGAATCTATGAAAATTGCCAAAGACATTCCAATTTTGTGATGTTTAGATGGCATTTTCACATACTTTGCAGATTGTAAATACAACTGAATATGGTTTAATGCAGACTTGGGCAAAATACGGCCCGCGGACCACATGCGGCCCATTAAGATGTTCAATCCGGCCTGCCGGACATTCTACATAAATGTTTTAGACCTTTAACGTCAAAACTGTCGCCGCCATTATGATGTGCAGTGCTGTTTTTAAATGATTGTAAGTCTTTAACTATAGAAAGTATTTCAATGGTTAGAATCTGCACTTTTTAGTGTTATAGGAGTTATTACGGTAATCTACGTCACAGCAGCTCAGACGAGGAACAAAGCAGATTGGGCGGGGTTTTTTTTTCAGAGCAGCCAGCCTGAAACGCGTGTGTCAAATGTCAAATTTTTACAACAAATGTCTGCATAAAAGTGATTATATGTCATATTGTCGGTGTTTATTACCTTTTGCATTCATATGTTGCTCTATTTTACATTTTTGTTGTGTTTTTCTTGATTGTATCGAGGAGCTGGTCTGAGAAGTACAAGAGGAGCGATGTTCATATGTTCATAGTTACCGGTAATATTGTAAATCCTACTTTCTTTATTTTCTTGTACATTTTGGGTGTCTCATTCAGTAAAAAACTGTAAAGTTCCATTCATTTTTTTTAGGTGGTCTGTCATAACTTTTTTAGAACTCTATCGGATATTGTGACTTTTTGTATTAGTGTTCCTGGAAAAAAAGGGAGCCAAACAATCAGCAGATTTTTACAGATAAATGTGTATATATATCATTTAAACACATATACACATTGGCCCCCAGACACATTTTTTTCTTTTAATGTGGTCCCCGAGTCAAAATATTTGCCCAGCTCTGGTTTAATGGATACAATGAAACACAATTAAGCATATAAAGTTTACTTGTTTTTCAATCCTACTTGTACTTCAAATAAACCATGGTGCTACCACCACAATCCTTGACTGTAGGCATTATTTTGAAAACGGTGCCTGGGTTCATTTATAACAGGGTTGTCAAACTCATTTTCATTAAGGGGCCACATCGGGTATAACAGTAAATAAACTGAAAATAAATGTAAATGTATATTCTCCTCATTTATTGCATTTTTACTGATTGATAACTTGCTTTGAAATCTTAAGTCAAGGTGATAAGCAGATATTCAGGTCAGGTACGTCCCTAGTAATATCGGATATCGGTAAAAAAAACAAACGAGTATGGCATGATGGCTTTGTCTTTTCTCTTATTTTAGTGAAGTCATTTACAAAAGGCAAACATGGTAGGCTAGGGGGTACTAGGAGCTAGCAGCTACACAACAGCTAAGCACACAATCGCACGTAAGTGTCCTTAACTAAACAATATTGCAGTCTGAAATACCACATTTGCGAATATAAACAAGTATCAAAAATACAAACCCCGTTTCCATATGAGTTGGGAAATTGTGTTAGATGTACATATAAACGGAATACAATGATTTGCAAATCATTTTCAACCCATATTCAGTTGAATATGCTACAAAGACAACATATTTGATGTTCAAACTGATAAATTTTTTTTTTTTTTGCAAATAATCATTAACTTTAGAATTTTATGCCAGCAACACGTGACAAAGAAGTTGGGAAAGGTGGCAATAAATACTGATAATGCTGAGGAATGCTCATCAAACACTTATTTGGAACATCCCACAGGTGAACAGGCAAATTGGGAACAGGTGGGTGCCATGATTGGGTATAAAAGTAGATTCCATGAAATGCTCAGTCATTCACAAACAAGGATGGGGCGAGGGTCACCACTTTGTCAACAAATGCCTGAGCAAATTGTTGAACAGTTTAAGAAAACCCTTTTTCAACCAGCTATTGCAAGGAATTTAGGGATTTCACCATCTACGGTCCGTAATATCATCAAAGGGTGACCCCCGGACTGTTGAACAACTTAAGCTGTACATCAAGCAAGAATGGGAAAGAATTCCACCTGAGAATCTTAAAAAATGTACGTTCCCAAACGTTTACTGAGTGTTGTTAAAAGGAAAGGCCATGTAATACAGTGGTGAACATGCCCTTTCCCAACTACTTTGGCATGTGTTGCAGCCATGAAATTCTAAGTTAATTATTATTTGCAAAAAAAAAAATAAAGTTTATGAGTTTGAACATCAAATATCTTGTCTTTGTAGTGCATTCAATTGAATATGGGTTGAAAAGGATTTGCAAATCATTGTATTCGGTTTATATTTACATCTAACACAATTTCCCTACTTAAATGGAATTGGGGTTTGTATTTAATGGGCATACTACTAAAAGAAACAAATTCTGCAAAGCAGAAGCGTATTGGAAAGTATCAAGTAACAAACGTGGCCGCATCGTTTAGCTTACTGCAACGCAAGCTTAACTAAATGAATTAGTGTGGCCACTAGGTGTCGCCAAAAACAATTGCCACTCCAACTTTAAAGACAGCATCAGTTATATAAATATTAAAACTGTTGTTGATATTATTCATTTTTGTTTGACTACCTTTGGATTTTTTTGTGTCATGTTTGAGAAATGTGTCTTCTCAATTGCTCTGTCGATTGCTATTCTGAATATTGCTGGGTCGGGTTTGGTTTTGGAATTGGAATTGTATTATTGTGGTGGTATTGTGTATTATTTTTGTTGGACTGATTAAAACAAAAAAAAAACAAATAAAGGCTCGACATATCTTTAAAAAAAATAAGAAAGCATGAGTCCATTCCAGACAGTCTATAATAGTGTTGTTCATACTTACAATTGTTTTCTTTTTCACTAAATCCACTTGACCAAACCTTTTTTTTTTACATTCCACACTTCAAAATTGATGAAATGGTGTATGATTTCTGCTGATATCGTATCGGGTTAATATTGGTATCGGCCAATTCGCAAGGCTCAATATCTGTGTTGTATCAGAAGTAAGGAAGTTCGGGACACGGTCTAATTTAGGTTTTATATTTTACTAGCAAAATAAATGCTTGTAAAGTTTGGAAGATATGTAATTGCATGCCTTAATTTTGACCCCTGTGATTTACAACATAATATAATGCTGTGTCATTTATAATAATATATTTAATGTATAGATTCCAGATGCATATCATCCCCTGACCGCTTGCAGGGCCACAAGGCCGGTTGTCTCGCTTTCTCGTCCGCCGTGGGCCCCGTGTCAATGGCTCTGTCTTCTCTTTGTTCACCACCTTCCTTTGCCTTCGTTTTCAGCGGCACGAGCAGAAGAACGGCACATTAAATCTTAATAGGGCTGCGTCTGGCCGTCGTTGAATGGCGGAGCATGTTAAGCCGGGGCGCTTTCCACCTCCCCCCGGCACACGCCGGTGCAAGTGGAAAACAATTGCATAAAAGACAGTGCTCCCACCCTCTGTACAAGAGCAGAAGTCACTTTTGGCTGCTCCGCGGAAGCTTTGAGACCGAAAGACTCTCTTGCTCGCGGAGGGCTTAGGCCTCAAACACTGTAGTGTTAATTGCATTAGCCTTTTCTCTGCAATATCCTTGAAGCTGGCACACACCACCTACGTGTTGCATGGTCTCTCACCAGCACAGCGGTGACTAAAACTGGAAATTAACTGCATGGAAAGTGGTGATGCTTGGTGAGAAGACAAAGAAGCAGAGCATCTACTGTATGGGATTCCAAGGCAGTCAGAAGGTGCTGATTAGCCAGTGATGAGTTGACCAGTGCTTGGTGGGGCTGTGGGAGCTAGATAAGCCTGGCATGGGGCTTATCTTGTAGAAGGATGCACACCATGCACCATTTGTATTAATAAGCGTCATTAGTGCCGCACAGGTCATGTGCTGGTTCCTGCTTGGCAGATGAGCACCAGTGGACATGTTTAGCTGGTAGGATGCGGTCCATGTGAACGTGCGTCTAAGGTCAGCTCGGTTCTTACCTCTGGGCTTAAATTGAAATGATTGCTCACCAGAATATTGATGAAGCTGTTGCAGCAAAAAACAGAGGGAAAAGGCAAGCAGACATTTTTTTTAGGACGTGCCGTTTTATGGGCGGTCTTATTTATGTGGCTCCACTTCAACTGCGTCTTCTCCCCGTCATCTTTAATGTAGTTTTTAGCACTTCCATAGCGAGTCTACTGACGAATATAAGTTTGAAGTATACGCTGCTTTGTATTAGAAATGGCAACAGCGGAAGATGCATGTGCATGTACGAGCCAGTCTGCCCCGCAACAAGAGGATAGAGAAGAAAAAAAAGGGAATTTTATTGACTACAGCATTGGACTACAATGGCGGACTCGCGCAAAGCTCTTTGGGGAAATGTCTACCATATAATAATAATAATGGATTAGATTTTATATTGCGCTTTTCTATTATTAGATACTCAAATCGCTCACAGAGAAGTGGGAACCCATCATTCATTCACACCTGGTGGTGGTAAGCTACATTTGTAGCCACAGCTGCCCTGGGGTAGACTGACGGAAGCGAGGCTGCCAGTTTGCGCCTACGGCCCCTCCGACCACCACCTATCATTCATTCATCATTCATTCACCAGTGTGAGCGGCATCAGGGGCAAGGGTGAAGTGTCCTGCCCAAAGACACAACGGCAGCGATTTTGGATATCAAGAAGCGGGGAGCGAACCTGCAACCCTCAGGTTTCTGGCACGGCCGCTCTACCCACTATACCCAAATACGCTGATGTCATGTTGGAAAAAGTTGTGCAAATTCCAAACGGCTCATTTTGAAGGAAGTATGAAGATTGTTCAATAGATAATACCGCCATGCCTCCATGGTCCGATTTACAGAAAAATTTGGCAGTTTAGTTGCCAGAATTCTACTATTAAATTTACATTAGTTTTTACAACATTATTTTGTTAATGGAAAAACAGTACAAGTTCTTTTTTTATTCTGGCAACTTAGCTGCCAGTTTTTCTACCGTAAAAACAAATGTATCGTTTTTCCATTTACAGTAATACACCGTTAAAAACAACAACTGTACATTTTTGACTGAGCTGCCAGTCAAAAACTGGCAGCTCAGTCAACATAATCTTAACGCAAAAAAATATTAGTTTTTTTCAATTTACAGTAATATGCTGTGAAGAACAACATCAAATGTATTGTAATTTTTATTAATTTGATGGGTAGTTTGCTGTAAAATCATAAATCAAGCAGATATTTAAGTATTTGTTTTTATTTAGAAAAAAAATGTTTGGAGAGTATGATGATAATCTGTAATATTTGTTGCAATAATGGATACTATTAACGTTTAAAATGTATGCAATTTCAAGCAGTACATACTGTATACATTTTCTGTCAAAATGAAAAAAAAAAAAAAATACATTTAGTGAAAAAATATTAAGTACTTTATTGACACATATAAATTCCAGGGCCAGATAAAATGATGTCGCGGGCCAGATCTTTAGTTTGACACTTGTGAACTAGCGTGCACACTCAGCCACCTAAGTATAGACAGCAGTTTGAATCTAAGATGGAAATTTCCAATTTCAATCAGTTATTATACAAACCCCGTTTCCATATGAGTTGGGAAATTGTGTTACATGCAAATATAAACGGAATACAACGATTTGCAAATCATTTTCAACCCATAGTCAATTGAATACACTACAAAGACAATATATTTGATGTTCAAACTCATAAACTTTATTTTTTTTTTGCAAATAATAATTAACTTAGAATTTCATGGCTGCAACACGTGCCAAAGTAGTTGGGAAAGGGCATGTTTACCACTGTGTTACATCACCTTTTCTTTTAACAACACTCAATAAACGATTGGGAACTGAGGAAACTAATTGTTGAAGCTTTGAAAGTGGAATTCTTTCCCATTCTTGTTTTATGTAGAGCTTCAGTCGTTCGATAGTCCGGGGTCTCTGCTGTCGTATTTTACGCTTCATAATGCGCCACACATTTTCGATGGGAGACAGGTCTGGACTGCAGACGGGCCAGGAAAGTACCCGCACTCTGTGCCTTCACAGATGTGTAAGTTACCCATGACTTGGGCACTAATGCACCCCCATACCATCACAGATGCTGGCTTTTGAACTTTGCGTCGATAACAGTCTGGATGGTTCGCTTCCCCTTTGGTCCGGATGACACGATGTTGAATATTTCCAAAAAAAATTTCAAATGTGGACTCGTCAGACCACAGAACACTTTTCCACTTTGCAAGAGTCCATCTTAGATGATCTCGGGCCCAGAGAAGCCAGCGGCGTTTCTGGATGTTGTTGATGAATGGCTTTCGCTTTGCATAGTAGAGCTTTAACTTGCACTTACAGATGTAGCGACCAACTGTATTGTATTTAGTGACAGTGGTTTTCTGAAGTGTTCCTGAGCCCATGTGGTGATATCCTTTAGAGATTGATGTCGGTTTTTGATACAGTGCCGTCTAAGGAATCGAAGGTCACGGTCATTCAATGTTGGTTTCCGGCCATGCCGCTTACGTGGAGTGATTTCTCCAGATTCTCTGAAACTTTTGATGATATTATGGACCGTAGATGTTGAAATCCCAAAATTTCTTGCAATTGCACTTTGAGAAACGTTGTTCTTACACAGTTGTGGACAAAGGGGTGTACCTCGCCCCATCTTTTTTTGTGAAAGACTAAGCATTTTTTGGGAAGCTGTTTTTATACCCAATCATGGCACCCACCTGTTCCCAATTAACCTGCACACCTGTGGGATGTTCCAAATAAGTGTTTGATGAGCATTCCTCAACTTTATCAGTATTTATTGCCACCTTTCCCAACTTCTTTGTCACGTGTTGCTGGCATCAAATTCTAAAGTTAATGATTATTTGCAAAAAAAAAAAAAAGTTTATCAGTTTGAACATCAAATATGTTGTCTTTATAGCATATTCAACTGAATATGGGTTGAACATGATTTGCAAATCATTGTATTTTGTTTATATTTACATCTAACACAATTTCCCAACTCATATGGAAACGGGGTTTGTAAGATAATGTTTTAATTTGTTAGAGTATACAACACTGCATTGTAAAAAAAACAGCAACAAAAAAACTTTTTGCTGTTATCCAATAATA
>NC_084566.2:16024124-16039124 GCF_033978685.3 Nerophis lumbriciformis
AATGAAGTAGAAATATCAATACCATAGTAGTATTGACTCAGTAGACCAAAGAAATCAGAGCATGCTGTTCAGTATAGTAGCCAACGATTGGCTCAGCCTCAGGCAGCATCCAGTCCCACCTTTACGAGCATTAAAGTGAGTATGTCGGTGTTTTTTCATGTCTACAGGGCTGTCATGATGTTAAAAACTGTATTTAGAAGGTTTTTTTTAATGACCTACAGCTATGAAAATATTTCATTTATAACTGATAATTCTTATTTCGTGGGATTTAACTTACCACGGTCAAACCCAGAAACCAATTAACTCTGATAAACGAGGGTTTACTCTAATACAAAAAATAAAACTTTTGCTGTTTTATTAATGTATTCACATACAATACTAAACAATTACAAATGCAAAGTGGTAAGAAAAGTAAAAACAAGTAAATAAAAAACCCAAAAACTTAGGGATATGTGTGTGTATGTGTATATATATATATATATATATATATATATATATATATATATATATATATACAGTGTTATATACAAATATATGTTTATATATACATACATATATATATGTATGTGTGTATATATGTATATATTATTATATATATACACATGTATGTATTAGTATATATGTAATGTATATATATACATACATATATGTATGTACATATGTATGTATACTGTATATATACAAATATGTAAATATGTTTATATATGTACGTATATATATACAAATATGTAAATATGAGTATATATCTACATATATATATACAAATATGTATGTAAATATGTGTATATATGTATGTATGTATATATATATATAATTCCTAACTTTTGACGTTTTTGATTAACTTTTTTCTTACTTTTCTGTATGTATGTGTAGTAGCATTTACAAAAGTAAAAAGCAATAAAACATTTTTTTAAATTATTAATACAAAAATTGTTTCATCTTTTCATATTGAATATTTATCAAGTATTTCTAAATAAAATTAGATCAATTGATGAAAATAGATATTTAAAAAACTGCATAATTTCATAATATAACATTTAAAAACATTTGATATATATGCAAATAAACGATGACATATATTAAAAAACATAGTTTATAAACAATCGTAAAGGAACATTTTATTTTCATTACAATAAACAAAATGTGTTCGATTATGATTGACACCTTTGGAAAGGCATGCGTTTGATAAGAAAAAAATAAAATGTGTAGTTTGCCATAGTGTACAAATATATCTTACTGCAAAGTATTCGAAAAACTATATACGTTATATTGAAAAATACATCAATAACTATAGGTATGAAGTAATACTCTTCATTGTTAACGTCTCATTGTATGGGTCCTCATTAGATATTGCATTTATTGGCCAATCGATATAAATCGGTGCAGGAACTTTGAAGCTGACCTCAGCCTTGTCATCGGCAAGAAACGGTTGTCACATGAGGGTAGAACCCTTTTCAACGGCAGGTGGAATCATACAGCATCCTATTGTCATTCCTCATCCGTAAACCAGGAAATAGAAGCCTTTCGGGATGCGTACCAGGCTGGGCGTCATTAGGCATGTGTGCGTGGCTTAGCCAGACAGCCTGATAAACCGGATGCCTCGGGATTGCCAGGGGTCATCTCTCAGTTAGAACACGCTGTCCATATCCTTGTTTCTCCACACCTTTTCTTGTTCTTGCACTCGTACGTACGATCCATTCCTTCTGTCTTCACGCTCCATCTTCCCTCACTTGATGGCGCCGCGCAGTCATCACAAACATCGAGGTCCGCGTCGAAGCTTAGCAGCCGAAGACCCTGTCAGCTGAAAGGAAGGAGGAAAGACAGACAGGGGAGTTGTCTGTGGCCCTAGGTGGAATGCCTGAGGGTGAACTACGTGTGGAGGATAGCTAGTGCAAGGGTGAATCTGCTCATTTTGGGAGAGTTTTAGTGCATTTGCATTATCACCTTGAGGCAACAGGATAGGACTCCAAAAAAAAAAGAATCTTGACAAGCAAATGCATCCAAGTTATGTCTTAATGTTTTATTTAAAAATGCAGCAAAGGTCATGTCAAAAACACTTCCTTGCGGTCTACATAACATGTAACCGTGGTTCTCTGGTGAACAATTAGCATAGATTTTGTCTTAACTATTTTCAAGCCAGTTTTTGGCTCCCTTTTAAAATGGCTCATTTTTAAAGGCGGAGTTGTTAGATGCAAATGAACCCCTCCTCACCAGGTCCCCTCACGCTCAGTAAGCATTCGACCGTGCCTGGCAGACAAGTTTTGTTTCGTTTTCTTGCTTTTATTGTGCTGGTGACCGCCACCAGCCATCTGTTTTGAGTGACTTTCACCACAACACAACATCCCAAATGATATAGCCAGATCAGTGGTTTACCGCGTTTTGTTTGTTGTCGGCACCAAGGAATTAGGCGATGCATGCTGGCGGAGAGAGGAATGAAGCCCAGCTGACGTACAGGTTAGAACTATCGACTGACTAAGGTCAAACTTCTACCAAGTCTGTAACTTTCTAACGGTAGACCCTGAACATATGCATGTGTATATTGACAATAAGAGGCTTTACTGTTCAGTATCATGTAAATAACTCCACTGCTCAGCTGCTTTGGGTTATAAGCAATGGAGACTCAAGGCTACAAAATAAATTACAACTTACACCGTGAACGTAATAATGAATAATATAGCTTGAGACAGTAGACACAGATCCAATTAAAAGTATTTTTTAGGAAAATTCTTCATTATTTTGTCAAAGGACGATGACGCTATTTTCTTACAGTAGAAGGCTAAGCTAGCTCCACAACAACACGACTTCGTTCACACATTTCTAACGTACTGTAATTACTTACTGTTTTATTGTCTCCTCCATTGCCATAAATATTAGTCACCGAGCCCGACATTAAAGGTAGCTTATTGGAAAATCCAGGACTCTTTGAAGACTCTTTTTCCGGGTTGAGCGCTCATTACCACGAATCATAAAAGTTATAATTAAGACACTTTTTACTTCATATGAGGCTTGAAGTTATTGTAGTGACTTATGCTAGTTAAAACAAACAAACAACAGAGCATTTTCCTTCATTGGGTTTCATCGTCAACATGATATTGTAGCACAGCCGGTTTTTACATGAATTTAAATTGGCTGACTCACGAAAGGATGTTTGGGTAAATGTCTACCATATATGAATAATTTGCTGACGTCACACTTGAACAAAATGTCACACGACCAAATTTCAAACGCACCGTTTGG
Source organism: Nerophis lumbriciformis (assembly GCF_033978685.3). Classification (NCBI taxonomy): domain Eukaryota; kingdom Metazoa; phylum Chordata; class Actinopteri; order Syngnathiformes; family Syngnathidae; genus Nerophis; species Nerophis lumbriciformis. The sequence continues at coordinate 16,027,362 of NC_084566.2, forward strand.
AGGAAGTAGAAAGGAAGGCAAGATTGTTTTATAATTATCTCTGCAATGCCTCATCGGTTTGATTTCAAATTTACGGGACTTATGCAGATCACAAATACACATAAGCAGGTACAATCAGGTAAAAAAAGTTGGTTTTGCATAATAGGGTCCGTTTAACGCACGTCTGTAAAGGACACTTGTGGCGCCCTCAATGGTTGTGCTTAAAACACTTTGAAAGACACAATATCTTACATATAACACAGGTTTGTTATCATTACACAAATGTTGAAAGACTTCTAGTTGCAAAGCCCCCGCCGCAGCCATTGCTTTGTTTTGCTTGATGGCGGCCATGTTTTTCCAACCAATCTTACTGAAATTTAACACAAAAGTGTCTGTCGTCCCATTAAAGGTGTGAACCAAATGTAATGATGATTTGGTTAAAACGCCCGCATTGAGCTGTGTGAGAAATTTCAAGTGTGAATTTCAAATCTGATGGACGGGGTTTAATAACATCACCACTGTGATTTGATTAGATCAAACTTTATTGAGCCCCTGGGTGTGTGCCCTCCGGGAAATTTAAGGTTCCACTAGAATGACCTATGTAAAATATATTAAATGATAACACATGTGGCATAACAGTATTTTGTAATTTTTTACCCTTTTGCTGTTCAGGAGTAGAAGAGTTAGTTTACACACTGCATGGTTTGTAGATGCACTCAAAGATGATAATAATAATCTCTGCCTCAATTTTTAGTAAAAATACATATTCAGTTATCTTTTTTTTGTCCGATTAAAATCAGTTTTGTCTCCTTCCTCTTCTCTCCTCCCCTTTAATATAGCAAAACAATCATTATGACGATCATAATTTAACACTATTTTATATTTTACTTTTCTGTTCATTTGTTTTTTTGTTAGTCTACACTAGGGTTGTCTCTATATCATAATTTTGGTACCGCTACCGGTACCAAAATGTATTTAGATACTTTTCTAAATAAAGGGCCCCACAAAAATGGCATTATTGGCTTTATTTGAACTAAAAGTCATTAAACATATATTTCTTATTGCAATCGAATAACAATTTTGTCCTTAAATAAAAAAGTGAACATACTAGACAACTTGTATTTTAGTTTTAAGTAAACAAACAAAGGCTCCTAATTAGTCTGCTGACGTACGCAGTAACATATTGTGTCATTCCCCATTCTATTATTTTGTCAAAATTATAAAGGACAAGCTGTACAAATTTATTATTAATCCACTTGTTAATTTACTGTTAATATCTGCTTATTTTCTGTTACTACATGTTCTATCTACACATCTGTTAAAATGTAATAATCACTTATTCTTCTTTTGTTGATACTTTAAATTAGTTTTGGATGATACCACAAATTTAGGTATCGATCCGATATCGAGTAGTTACAGGGTCATAAATTGGTCATAATTTAAGTTCTCATGTGTCCAGGGACGTATTTCCTGAGTTTATAAATATAATATGAATTAAAAAAAAAGAAAGATTTTGTGACCATAAAAAATATTGATGTAATCATAGTAGTATCGACTATATACACTCTTGTACTTGGTATCATTACAGTGGATGTCAGGTGTAAATCCACCCATGGCATTTGTGTACATTGTGATGCCAGTGAGCTATTGTATCCTCCTACGGTGTGTAGTGAAGCATGTTTAGCTATTCCTCGTCCTGCAGGGATGATACTTGTAAGAAACTCACTTTATTTGTCGCCATGGAGGCGAGGATTAGTGATTTAGAAGTAGCTAAAACACTGCAGACTGCGGATGTAGGTTAGCCGCTAGCTAGCTAGCCATGTTTTAAAGCACCTCTTCCTGAGGGCGTTTCAGTGTTATAGCTTCACCTTTATCTTTAGTTTTTAAGGCAAAATGCGTCCATTCTCATGATTGTGCGCTGCCGAACATGCTCCTCTGCTCGTAAAACCAGCAATGTCAAGACGTGACGACGACCCGCTGTCATGCCTGTAAAAAATAAATTATGGTGAACCGGTACTTTTCAAAGAGTATAGCACCGTTTTTGATTCATTAGCACCGCGATACTATACTGGTACCGGTATACTGTACAACACTAGTCTACATCAAACTTTGCCATCTGGCAAAGTGCAATTCCCCCTTCCTTTTGTACACTATTGTTGCTTGTCTTTTGTTTTATGCCAGGACTATTAGGGTAGAGTGGCCGTGCCAGCAACTTGAGGGTTCCAGGTTCGATCCCCGCTTCCGCCATCCTAGTCACTGCCGTTGTGTCCTTGGGCAAGACACTTTACCCACCTGCTCCCAGTGCCACCCACACTGGTTTAAATGTAACTTAGATATTGGGTTTCACTATGTAAAGTGCTTTGAGTCACTCGAGAAAAAGCGCTATATAAATTAAATTCACTTCACTTCACTATTCAACTGGCCAAGTTCTGTTCAAAACTTGGGAGACAACTGTTTTTTGCAGCTAATTCCTAAAAGCACTCGAAGGCTCCTGTTGTACAGATGAATTTGGACCACTGTAAACACATTGGCAGATCCCTGTTTTGACATTTAAACCTTGCTAGAAAAGAACAACCGGGTCCAAACTTGTGATTTACATAACTGAGGCGCTCCTCGAGGCACCTCTTTAAATCCTCTCCTTTTTGGCAGTTAAAAATGTTTTCCTGTAATGTGATTTATGTAACTAAGGTGTTGCTGTAGCTCAGGGGTGTCCAAACTTTTTGACTGGGGCCAAAAGCCGACTGCATGCAAAGTGTATGAGTGTATGTGTGTGTGTTTAGATATTTTAATAATATAATGGATGTATAAGTAAGAATTATTATATTATTGCATTTTAAGTGTATGTGAAAGTTCAACTCCTACATTGTTTACTTCCATGAGCTTTGTAATCATTCAGAAATATCAAGCAGCTAAAAGTCAAACGTGTGGAGAGAGCGTTTTGTACTTTTCACAAAGTAATGCAGACAGCTCTAAAATTTGGCTGACTGCATTGAGGCACCTCACAGAAAGATCCGACCAGCTTTATGTTATGGCACTTATGTTCCAGTTTTACACACATTTCCAATCATTTAATAAATGTGGGAATTAATTTAACTGTTTCGTATTACAAATGCACTGTTTTTTAAAGTTGCAAGTGATAAACGCTTATTTAGTTAAATAAAAAAAGGTAACACAGCATCAGTATACATAAATTAAAGAATCATCAATAATACATTTTTAATCGAATCGTAGCTTTTGAATCGTAATCGAATCGTGAGCTGCCCAAAGATTCCCTCCTCTATTGTCCACAGGATGGTGACAATTTTCCACCTGTGAGACCTTTGGTTATTTCACTTAATTTTTTTATTTTTTTATTTTTTTTTGTCCTGTCCAGCTTCTCAGGCAAATCATATAGTTGATGTAGATGCCCATATCGGCTGTTCAGATTTACATTACAAAAGAGAAGTGTAGGATACTTCTCTTGTTGCCTTATTTGTATTTGACTTTATTAAATGTATTTATATTATCATTTAGTGCAGGAGGGGATAGAAAGAGAAAAAAAAGAAGACAGGGGGAAATTGTGGGGACAAGAGGGGGATTAGACAGAGAGACAAAAACAACAACAGCAAACAACAACAACAACAACAATAGAGCAACATCAGCAAATACGACATGTACAAATATGATGGTAAAAGTAACAGCAAATAAGCAGTTAGCGAAAATAAAAAATACAGAAATGACAATGAGCATTATTACACTACAAATGGAGAAATTCAAAAGCCAATAGAAACAGCGCTATTGATAATGAACAATACCAATAATTTACCTTTATTATCAACAATACAGTTGTTCAAATGCAATGGTTATTTCACTTTAATACGAATGCAAAGCCACGTTTAACTCCTGCCGTCGCCTCGCGGGCAAAAGTGAAGATGCAGACGAGCCACATTTGGTCTGCTGTAGCTTGTTTACTTCAGATGTAGTCATTTGTTCAACTTCTTTAGTTATACTAGTCGGGTTCCTCAAGGTTCCATTTTAGGTCCTCTCTTTTTCACCGTTTGGGGCATTCAACTGGTGGCTCTCAAGTTAAAAAATGAGAGACTCACATTTTGACAGCAGATTCTTGAAAACACTAAGAGTGCTGTCATAGAGATGATCTTTGACTAGCTATTTTTGCAGAGGGTCCTCAAAAAGTGCTCCTGTAACTGACAAAAAATGGACCAAAATCTAATGTCCATAAAATGTGCGCTTCGAGGGATTACCTTTAACCGTTAACAAAAGAGACAATAATGTAATACGAAAGTATGTCTGCCTGTAAATAAATAAAAATAATAATAAAATAAAATAAATAAAAATGTCTACTGTAGAGGACGCAGTTTTTTTGGAATATACAATATAAAACTAATAGTGAAAAGAAAAGTTTGGCCCCCCGGTTCTTAGCTTTCTGGAAATGTGGCCCCCAAAACATATTAGTTGAGTATGTCTGTTATTTGCATTTTGTTCACTTCTGTAAACTTGCACATTAAAGTAAAAAAAAAAAATGATGATGCTCGGTGATTAAGTAATTAGATATGTGGTCTGTAACTGAAGAACCTTGGGTTTGATTCCTTGAGCTACTCCCAGGTTGCTGTTTGAGTTTTTACCACAGTTTCTTCTCCGACGACACGTGACTTATTTGCATAAAAAAAAAAGTTCCTACAGATAATATTGTAACTGTAAATAGTCTGTAAATCAGGGGTCCCCAAACTTTTTGGCTAAGGGGCCGCATTGGGTTAAAAAAAAATTGTCCGTGGGCCGTATATATATATTTATATATTTATATTTATATTCCTCACGCACTAATTGACTGAAAGACCGCGCACTTGCTGCGGCGCGAACGCGATGATGTCATGTTATCAATGGGAAAATGCATTTTTAGACAATATGATTTGCCTGAGCGGCTAGGAGACACCGAGAGTAACAAGCGGTAGAAAATGGATTAGAAAAGACAGATTTAAAAAAAAAAATATATATATATATATATATGTATATATATATATATGTATATATATATATATATATATATATATATATATATATATATATATATATACATACAGTCCTTGTAAAACGTTTACATACACTTGTAAATAACATAATGTCATGGCTGTCTTGAGTTTCCAATAATTGTTTCGTCTGACATCACACGGACAAAGATAAGACCTTCTGGAGGAAAGTTCTGTGGTCAGATGAAACAAAAATTGAGCCGTTTGCCCATAATACCCAGCAATATGTTTGCAGGAAAAAAGGTGAGGCCTTTAATCCCAGGAACACCAGACCTACCGTCAAGCATGGTGGTGATAGTATTATGCTCTGGGCCTGTTTTGCTGCCAATGGAACCGGTGCTTTACAGAGAGTGAATGGGACAATGAAAAAGGAGGATTACCTCCAAATTCTTCAGGACAACCTAAAATCATCAGCCCGGAGGTTGGGTCTTGGGCGCAGTTGGAAGTTCCAACATGAAAATGACCCCAAACACATGTCAAATGTGGTAAAGGAATGGCTAAATCAGGCTAGAATTAAGGTTTTAGAATGGCCTTCCCAAAGTCCTGACTTAAAGGTGTGGACAATGCTGAAGAAACAAGTTTAGCTGAACTGCCCCAATTTTGTCAAGAGGAGTGGTCAAACATTCAACCAGAAACTTGCCAGAAGCTTGTGGATGGCTACCAAAAGCGCCTTATTGCAGTGAAACTTGCCAAGGGACATATAACCAAATATTAACATTGCTGTATGTATACTTTTGACCCAGCTGATTTGGTCACATTTTAAGTAGACCCATAATACAAACGTAAATTCATAAAATAACCAAACTTCATGAATGTTTTTTGTGACCAACAAGTATGTGCTCCAATCACTCTGTCACAAAAAAATAAGAGTTGTAGAAATTATTGGAAACTCAAGACAGCCATGACATTATGTCCTTTACAAGTGTATGTAAACTTTTGACCACGACTGTATATATATGTGTGTATATATATATATATATATATATATATATATATATGTATATATTTTTTATTTATTTATTTCTTAACTTGGGACTTTCCGCGGGCCGGATTGTGGACGCGGGCCGTAGTTTGGGAACCTTTGTTGTAAATAGTCTGCCATGAATTAAGTGTACAGGAAATTGTTAAGTAACATTTTACCATTTGAACTGCCATACAAGTATGAAAATGGTCTGTGTGTGTTTTTTATTTGAGGGCGTCGCCATTTTTCTTGGCGCTTTAGTGGGTTGTGAGGAAGTGTAGAGTGTGCAGGCAGCATGATTAGAATGCCGAAGGTCAGCCGGTGCATCACTTCATTCGGCTCACTCTTTAGATGTATCCCAGCAGCTATGGATGTGCACTGCTGGCTAACAGGGCTCTCTGTCCTGGACTCATCTACCGGGCCATCAATCTTCCATCCTTGCGTTCACTTCCTGGCCATTTATCCCGACCTCACCTGTGGCCGCCCGTCTCTTCCGTGGCCCCGATCATCTCCACCAATTTCCTCCGCCATTTATATCCTCGCGGCCACTTCAAGGTAGAGCCGGTCATCCCAGCAAGCCGCTCGCCATGCACCGACTGGTCACCCTTTATTCTCAGAAGGCGTTTATTTACCGACCGTAGCAGTTTGCCTCCATCTTTGTTTTGCATAATGTCACCCTTCCTTCTCTGCATTCCCTCTCTCCCTCTTCAGTATTCTGCTGCCGTCTTATGCGGAGTGATTTTTCCCAGACACGTCTGGATCTGGGTAAAGTGCGGTCCCCAGAGAGCACGCGCCGCAGCCCCTTAGGTCGCCGGCACCATGAATACATTATGATCCCCCCGATTTCCATCCTGTTGCCACGGCAGCACTTTTGGAAGCTGCGGGGCGATTAAAGACGCCGTCGATCGCCTGATAGGAGTTGGGTGCCGGAGCTGGCACGCTTTTTTTTCTTTTTTTTCTTTCCAGAGATATTTATCGCTGGACACGCTCGCCTCCGTCCTGCGACGTACTTCCTCTCTCCGAGCGTTTCCTGCCTCACTCGGCTAAAGCAAGCGTTATGCACCTTTTTTTAAAAATGGTTTTTCACCCTCTTCTTGGGGGGATGATGTATAAAACATGGTGCCTCAGGTAGAGGATGCTGGGTAGGAAGCCACGTCCCTCCCGCCCCCGCCCCTAAATGGCCGGCCGTGTGCATGCGCCTAACACTTCACTGAGCAATCTGTCAACATGTCAGCAACACATGTTTTGTAAAAAGCCTCTGGTGGGAGCCAGGGATAGAAGAAGAAGAAGAGGAGGAGGAGGAGGAGGAGGAGGAGGAGGAAGGAGGGGAAAAAGCACTCCTGCCAGACCAGAGAGGAAACGCTTTTTTCCCTCCTCTATGCAGTGGATTTTCTATTGCTGGTGCCGGGGCCCCTAGGGAGCCACCCTCACCCTCACCCCTTCTCCCCTCCACACACACATGTTGTCTGTACTTCTGAAATCTGAACTGGGAGCAGGGGGGGCTCTTGGGGTTTTAGCGCCCACCAACCCACCCCACTTCTCCCTTTTAGCAAAATGCTGAAGATATACTGTGGCTGGTCCCCCAGCGGTCTTTTCTAATACCCGAGTTTCTGCCATAGCTGGAAATTACCAGCGGTTGCCCCCCCTGAGGGAGGACTTCATCCACACCGGGAAAGGAGAACACAGTGGGGAGGTGACTTCATGCATGGCTAAAATAAAACATGTTCTTTTTATAAACTTCTCTCCCTTGTAGTGTTGTTTACTCCTCAATTTTTATTGTATTTTATTTTATTTTTTTAATTAATCAATCCAACAAAGTAGTACACAATATTACCATAATAATACAATTCCAATTTCAAAACCAGCCCCGGCCCAGCAACATTCAGAATAGCAGTCAACAGAGCAATTGAGAGGACACGCAAACATGACACAAAACAATCCAAAAGTAGTCAAACAAAAATGAATGATATCAACAACAGTATCAATATTGATAACAATTCCAACATAGCAGTGTTAATCCCTCATTGACATTATCATTACAGCCATTTATAAAAAATTTAATAAAAACATTCAAAAAATGAACAATAGTGTCACAGTGGCTTACACTTGCATCACATCTCATAAGCTTGACAACACATTGAGTCCAGTATTTTCCACAAAGATAAAATAAGTCATATTTTAGGTTAATTTATTAGTTAAAACAAATTTAAATAATGGATCCCATATTCCAATATATGACTCTTTATTATCTAAGCTAAATGTAGTTTTTTTCTACTGATATCATTTCCATAGCTTGTGTGTACCAGTCAGTATGAGTTGGACTATCAACATCTATCCTTTTTGTTATGATGCATATTGAAAGAAATGCATTTTTACTCTTTGATTACACGTTACTAAATTAAATACCCGAGTTTCTGCCAAAGCTGGAAATTAGCCCCCCCCCTCTCTCCCCACACACACACACACACACACACACACACACACACACACACACACACACACACTTCATCCACACCGGTAGAGGAGAGCACAGTAGGGAGGTGACTTAATGCATGGCTGAAATAAAAGATGTTCTTTTTTTAAACTTCGCTCTCCTTGTAGTGTAGTTTACTCCTCTTGACGGGGTTCTGGTTTAATAAACTTTCCGAAGGATCCAGCCGGTGCCGACAGCTCGACAAATACCCCCGTGTCTTCCCTTTTGTCAGAGATGCAGCCTTTTGGTTACGTGATTTCTCCCTCTGTCTCCGCTGCCCTCTCTCTGCATTTTGTCTTCATCTCCCACCCACCTCCCCACGCCAGGCGAGCTGTCTCCCACTTCAACACACACACACACACACACACACACACACACACACACACACACACACACACACACACACACACACAGGCCCACATTGCAAATGCGCACACAAAGTCAAACTCTGTCACATGTGGTTGAGCTTATTGTTTGGTCTGTCTCCCCCCTCCTCCTCGACCAGCCCCCCGATGTATTCCCTTTTGTTTTCTGCATGTTTTGTTAGATTGTGCAGAGATGCAGATAGAATGCAAACAGTTTGTCCCGAGTTAACCCTTTGTGTGAGGCCTGCTTTGAAAATAACAATTCATCAAAACGAACCAGCAGGGCTGGAATAATGCACATGTTGCAGAGCCATTTGATTTAAATCGGTACCGGTACCAAAGTGTATTTAGATACTTTTTTAAATAAAGGGGACCACAACATTTTTTATTATTCGCTTTATTTTAACAAAAAATCTTTGGGTACATTAAACATATGTTTCGTAGTGCAATCGAAGAACAATTCTGTCCTTAAATAAAATAGTGAACATACTAGACAACTTGTCTTTTAGTAGTAAGTAAGCAAACAAAGGCTCCTAATTTAACATATTATGTCATTTATCATTCTATTGTTTTGTCAAAATTATGAAGGACAAGCTGTAAAATCGGATTATTAATCCACTTGTTCATTTACTGTTAATAACTGCTTATTTTCTGTTTCAACATGTTCTATCTACACTTCTGTTAAAATGTAATAATCACTTATTCATCTGTTGTTTGATACTTTACATTAGTTTTGGATGATACTACAAATTTAGGTATCGATCCGATACCAAGTAGTTACAGGATCATACATTGGTCATATTCAAAGTCTTCATGTGTCCAGGGACGTATTTCCTTACTTTATAAACATAATAGGAATTTTAAAAAGGAAACAAGATTTTGTGACGACAAAAAATATCAATGTAATCCTAGTAGTATCGACTAGATACGCTCTTGTACTTGGTATCATTACAGTGGATGTCAGGTATAGAGCCACCCATGGTGTTGTTTACATTCAGGTGCGCTAGCTTTTGTTAGCGGTGACGCCGGTGAGCTATTGTATCCTCCTACGGTGTGTAGTGAAGCATGTTTAGTTATTCCTCGTCCTGCAGGGATGATACTTGTAAGAAACGTACTTTATTTGTCGCCATGGAGGCGAGGATTAGTGATTTAGAAGTACCTAAAACACTGCCGACTGCGGATGGATGTTAGCTGCTAGCTAGCTAGCCATGTCTTAAAGCACCTTCCTGAGGGTGTGTCAGTGTTATAACTTTTTAGGCCAAAATGCGTCCATTCTCCCTTTTCTGTCTACACACTGTGTCTGCTTGTAAGTATTCCGTGATTGTGCGGCGCTCCTCTGCTCGTAAAACCAGCAATGTCACGACATGATGACACGCCGCCGTAAAAAAAATAATTTAAAAATGGGGAACCTGTACTTTTCAAACTGAGTATAGTACCATTTTTGATTCATTAGTACCGCGATACTATACTAGTACTGGTATACCATACAACCCTAATACATTGCAAGAACAATCTCGATACAATAAAACATAAAATAAAAAAATATATATTACTGGATGGATGCGAAAAGTGCATCAATTTGGAGCCATTTTGAAAAGTAGCCAAGGGCGCTCTGACCACCTTAAACAGGCATTATATATAATTATTAAGAATATATGACTTTTGTGAACTTTTTCATCCTGATGTTTGTACAACTTTACGAGCTATGTCAATGTTTTTGTATTGATATGCGTTATACATGGTACTTAAAGGGGAACTGCACTTTTTTTTAATTTTGCCTATCGTTCACAATCATTCTGAGAGACATGACGAAGGATGTATTATTTTTGAAATGCATTATAATTATTAAATACATGTGATCAAAAGTCTGCTTACAATGGAGCCTATGTGAGTCGCTCTATTCCACATACAAACCAAACACCTCTATTAAAGTTTTATATACATGATGTAAGTATATATGTAATGTAGTAATGGGCACATTCATAATAACATTTAGTATTTACGTATTTTGATCAGTTTAAGGCAAATACATGGTGCATTAATTTCAAAAACGCATCACGACGTTCGCTTTTTTGCCAACTCCATCACTGATTATTACTCACTGCAGACTTCATGAGAGCCAACAAACATAATAAAACATCACTTACTGTACTATGTCTGCTGTCATTAGGATGCAGACTGCTCCAATATATTCCCATTTAGATGAAGAATGACTCATAATCCTTGCAAAGAAAAGGGGGGTGGAATCAACCATAAAACATATTTTCGTGTGGTTCTCACCATTGCCGGGTCTAAATTGGCTGTCAGAGTCTACCAACTTGTCGGATTACGTCCTTGTCCTTCTATTATCCAGGTGAGAGGCATGATTTAAGATCTACAATAAAGTTTGATGAGAAAGAAAGCGAGGAAGCAGTTGATCGTGTCAACATTGGCACACAAGCTCATGATCACGGCGCCGCAAAAATAGTTTGTCTTCGTAAGCGTTTATAATAACAATATCACTAATACTTAATATTCAAGTCACTAATTGTGAATGGAGTATTGTTGGTGCTTTTTCGATGTTTTTTTGGGCAGGGGGGTTTATGGGTGAAATAAAGGACTGTAAGCGTACTTTTATTTATGTTTATTTACGAGTTAGAATGCTTTAAAAAAAACACATCAGTCGTCATGTCCTTTATAATTGTGAACAATTGGCACAATTCCAAATAACTGCAATTCCCCTTTAAGAGCTGAACTAACTCTTAACTCAAAACACTTGCAGCTCAAATCAATGTCTCCCACTGAACTAAAATTAATTTAACTGCTGCCTGGCCCTTCAAAACACGACAATTTTAACATGTAATATGCCTTTCAAAAAGAAAAATGTACTTTTAGGTAAGAAATATTGTATCAAACCAATACAATAGAATGTATACTACAGTAGTTTTATGAACGAGTTAATAATGTACAGTGTTTACCTAT